>NW_025063695.1:0-3952 GCF_018153295.1 Drosophila grimshawi | reverse complement strand
TTTCTTAGATGAGTGGGAAGTCAAAGTATTTTAATGCAGTTTTTTCCAAAGATCGAGTGAATTCTAAAAACACCTTTATAATTGAAATGGGGCAATTTTTAGACAAAGATATGGCCATTTATTTCAAGGTTGACCCTATTTAATGTTTCGCTTATATTTTCTATTAATCAAAGAATTTCCTCTTAATATCTTTCTTAGATGAGTCGGGAGTCAAATTATTTTAATGCAGTTTTGTTTCAAAGATCAAGTGAATTTTAAAAATGCCTTAATGCTTGAAATGGGGCAATTTTTGACGAAGATATGGCCATTTATTTCAAGGTAGAGCCTATTAAATGCTCTCCATATATTTTCTATTTATCGAAGAATATCCCTTAATATCTTTCTTAGATGAGTCGGAAGTCAAATTATTTTAATGCAGTTTTGTTCCAAAGATCGAGTGAATTCTAAAAACATCTTTATAATTGAAATGGGGCAATTTTAGACAAAGATATGGCCATCTATTTCAAAGTTGAGCCTATTTAATGTTTGTCTTATATTTTCTATTTATCGAAGAATATCCCTTAATATCTTTCTTAGATGAGTCGGAAGTCAAATTATTTTAATGCAGTTTTGTTCCAAAGATCAAGTGAAATCTAAAAACATCTTTATAATTGAAATGGGGCAATTTTTGACGAAGATATGGCCATTTATTTCAAGGTAGACCCTATTTAATGCTTTCCATATATTTTCTATTTATCGAAGAATATCCCTTAATATATTTCTTAGATGAGTCGGAAGTCAGATTATTTTAATGCAATTTTGTTTCAAAGATCAAGTTAATTCTAAAAACTCCTTTATAATTGAAATGGGGCAATTTTAGACGAAGATATGGCCATTTATTTCAAGGTAGACCCTATTTAATGCTTTCCATATATTTTCTATTTATCAAGAATATCCCTTAATATCTTTCTTAGATGAGTCGGAAGTCAAATTATTTTAATGCAGTTTTGTTCCACAGATCGAGTGAATTCTAAAAACACCTTTATAATTGAAATGGGGCAATTTTAGACAAAGATATGTCCATTTATTTCAAGGTTGACCCTATTTAATGCTTCCATATATTTTCTGTGATCAAAGAATATCCCTTAATATCTTTCTTAGATGAGTCGGAAGTCAAATATTTTAATGCAATTTGGTATAAAGATCGAGTGAATTCTAAAAACACCTTTATAATTGAAATGGGGCAATTTTTGACGAAGATATGGCCATTTATTTCAAGGTTGACCCTATTTACTGCTTTCCTTATATTTTCTATTAATCAAAAAATATCCCTAAATATCTTTCTTAGATGAGTCGGAAGTCAAATTATTTTAATGCAGTTTTGTTCCAAAGATCGAGTGAATTCTAAAAACATCTTTATAATTGAAATGGGGCAATTTAAGACAAAGATATGGCCATTTATTTCAAGGTTGACCCTATTTAATGTTTGGCTTATATTTTCTATTAATCGAAGAATATCTCTTAATATCTTTCTTAGATGAGTCGGAAGTCAAATTATTTTAATGCAGTTTTGTTTCAAAGATCGAGCGAACTCTAAAAACACCTTCATAATTGAAAGGGTGCAATTTTTGACGAAGATATGGCCATTTATTTCAAGGTTGACCCTATTTAATGCTTTCCATATATTTTCTATTTATCGAAGAATATCCCTTAATATATTTCTTAGATGAGTCGGAAGTCAGATTATTTTAATGCAATTTTGTTTCAAAGATCAAGTTAATTCTAAAAACACCTTTATAATTGAAATGGGGCAATTTTAGACGAAGATATGGCCATTTATTTCAAGGTAGACCCTATTTAATGCTTTCCATATATTTTCTATTTATCAAGAATATCCCTTAATATCTTTCTTAGATGAGTCGGAAGTCAAATTATTTTAATGCAGTTTTGTTCCACAGATCGAGTGAATTCTAAAAACACCTTTATAATTGAAATGGGGCAATTTTAGACAAAGATATGGCCATTTATTTCAAGGTTGACCCTATTTAATGCTTTCCATATATTTTCTATTTATCGAAGAATATCCCTTAATATCTTTCTTAGATGAGTCGGAAGTCAAATTATTTTAATGCAGTTTTGTTCCAAAGATCGAGTGAATTCTAAAAACACCTTTATAATTGAAATGGGGCAATTTTAGACAAAGATATGGCCATTTATTTCAAGGTTGACCCTATTTAATGTTTGGCTTATATTTTCTATTAATCAAAAAAATATTCCTAAATATCTTTCTTAGATGAGTCGGAAGTCAAATTATTTTAATGCAGTTTTGTTCCAAAGATCGAGTGAATTCTAAAAACACCTTTATAATTGAAATGGGGCAATTTTTGACGAAGATATGGCCATTTATTTCAAGGTAGACCCTATTTAATGCTTTCCATATATTTTCTGTTAATCAAGAATATCCCTTAATATCTTTCTTAGATGAGTCGGAAGTCAAATTATTTTAATGCAGTTTTGTTCCAAAGATCGAGTGAATTCTAAAAACACCGTTATAATTGAAATGGGGCAATTTGAGACGAAGATATGGTCATTTATTTCAAGGTAGACCCTATTTAATGCTTTCCATATATTTTCTATTTATCGAAGAATATCCCTTAATATCTGTCTTAGATGAGTCGGACGTCAAATTATTTTAATGCAGTTTTGTTTCAAAGATCGAGTGAATTCTAAAAACACCTTTATAATTGAAATGGGGCAATTTTAGACAAAGATATGGCCATTTATTTCAAGGTTGACCCTATTTAATGTTTGGCTTATATTTTCTATTAATCAAAAAATATTCCTAAATATCTTTCTTAGATGAGTCGGAAGTCAAATTATTTTAATGCAGTTTTGTTCCAAAGATCGAGTGAATTCTAAAAACACCTTTATAATTGAAATGGGGCAATTTAAGACAAAGATATGGCCATTTATTTCAAGGTAGACCCTATTTAATGCTTTCCATATATTTTCTATTTATCGAAGAATATCCCTTAATATCTTTCTTAGATGAGTGGGAAGTCAAAGTATTTTAATGCAGTGTTTTTCCAAAGATCGAGTGAATTCTAAAAACACCTTTATAATTGAAATGGGGCAATTTTAGACAAAGATATGGCCATTTATTTCAAGGTAGACCCTATTTAATGCTTTCCATATATTTTCTGTTAATCAAAAATATCCCTTAATATCTTTCTTAGATGAGTCGGAAGTCAAATTATTTTAGGGCTCTTTTGTTCCAAAGATCGAGTGAATTCTAAAAACACCTTTATAATTGAAATGGGGCAATTTTTTACGAAGATATGGCCATTTATTTCAAGGTTGACCCTATTTAATGCTTTCCATATATTTTCTGTTAATCAAGAATATCCCTTAATATCTTTCTTAGATGAGTCGGAAGTCAAATTATTTTAATGCAGTTTTGTTCCAAAGATCAAGTGAATTCTAAAAACACATTTATAATTGAAATAGGGCAATTTTAGACTAAGATATGGCCATTTATTTCAAGGTAGACCCTATTTAATGCTTTCCATATATTTTCTATTTATCGAAGAATATCCCTTAATATCTTTCTTAGATGAGTCGGAAGTCAAATTATTTTAATGCAGTTTTATTCCAAAGATGGAGTGAACTCTAAAAACATCTTTATAATTGAAATGGGGCAATTTTGACGAAGATATGGCCATTTATTTCAAGGTAGACCCTATTTAATGCTTTCCATATATTTTCTATTTATCGAAGAATATCCCTTAATATATTTCTTAGATGAGTCGGAAGTCAGATTATTTTAATGCAATTTTGTTTCAAAGATCAAGTTAATTCTAAAAACACCTTTATAATTGAAATGGGGCAATTTTAGACGAAGATATGGCCATTTATTTCAAGGTAGACCCTATTTAATGCTTTCCATATATTTTCTATTTATCGAAGAATATCC
>NW_025063694.1:0-15873 GCF_018153295.1 Drosophila grimshawi | reverse complement strand
TGACAATTATTGGCGAAGATACATCCGTTTGAATTTGGAAACAGAAACTTAAAACGTCAATTTCTCGAAATGACTTCGAGGCTACATATTTTCAGCTTTTGATGCAGAATCAAAATATATAAAAAGGGCTTCATAACGTTGAAAGAAATTCTAACTTCTGACAATTATTGGCGAAGATACATCCGTTTGAATTTGGAAACAGAAACTTAAAACGTCAATTTCTCGAAATGACTTCGAGACAACATATTTTCAGCGTTAGATGCAGAATCAAAATATATAAAAAGGGCTTCATAATGTTGAAAGAAATTCTAACTTCTGACAATTATTGGCGAAGATACATCCGTTTGAATTTGGAAACAGAAACTTAAAACGTCAATTTCTCGAAATGACTTCGAGACTACATATTTTCAGCTTTTGATGCAGAGTCAAAATATATAAAAAGGGCTTCATAATGTTGAAAGAAATTCTAACTTCTGACAATTATTGGCGAAGATACAGCCGTTTGAATTTGGAAACAGAAACTTAAAACGTCGATTTCTCGAAATGACTTCGAGACTACATATTTTCAGCTTTTGATGCAGAATCAAAATATATAAAAAGGGCTTCATAATGTTGAAAGAAATTCTAACTTCTGACAATTATTGGCGAAGATACATCCGTTTGAATTTGGAAACAGAAACTTAAAACGTCAATTTCTCGAAATGACTTCGAGACTACATATTTTCAGCTTTTGATGCAGAGTCAAAATATATAAAAAGGGCTTCATAATAGTTAGAAAGAAATTCTAACTTCTGACAATTATTGGCGAAGATACATCCGTTTGAATTTGGAAACAGAAACTTAAAACGTCAATTTCTCGAAATGACTTCGAGACTACATATTTTCAGCTTTTTGATGCAGAGTCAAAATATATAAAAAGGGCTTCATAATGTTGAAAGAAATTCTAACTTCTGACAATTATTGGCGAAGATACATCCGTTTGAATTTGGAAACAGAAACTCAAAACGTCAACTTCTCGAAATGACTTCGAGACTACATATTTTCAGCTTTTGGTGCAGAGTCAATATATATAAAAAGGGCTTCATAGTGTTGAAAGAAATTCTAACTTCTGACAATTATTGGCGAAGATACAACCGTTTGAATTTGGAAACAGAAACTTAAAACGTCAATTTCTCGAAATGACTTCGAGACTACATATTTTCAGCTTTTTGATGCAGAATCAAAATATATAAAAAAGGGCTTCATAATGTTGAAAGAAATTCTAACTTCTGACAATTATTGGCGAAGATACATCCGTTTGAATTTGGAAACAGAAACTTAAAACGTCAATTTCTCGAAATGACTTCGAGACTACATATTTTCAGCTTTTGATGCAGAGTCAATATATATAAAAAGGGCTTCATAATGTTGAAAGAAATTCTTACTTTTGACAATTATTGGCGAAGATACAACCGTTTGAATTTGGAAACAGAAACTTAAAACGTCAATTTCTCGAAATGACTTCGAGACTACATATTTTTCAGCTTTTGATGCAGAATCAAAATATATAAAAAGGGCTTCATAATGTTGAAAGAAATTCTAACTTCTGACAATTATTGGCGAAGATACATCCGTTTGAATTTGGAAACAGAAACTTAAAACGTCAATTTCTCGAAATGACTTCGAGACTACATATTTTCAGCTTTTGATGCAGAGTCAAAATATATAAAAAGGGCTTCATAATGTTGAAAGAAATTCTAACTTTTGACAATTATTGGCGAAGATACAACCGTTTGAATTTGGAAACAGAAACTTAAAACGTCAATTTCTCGAAATGACTTCGAGACTACATATTTTCAGCTTTTGATGCAGAGTCAAAATATATAAAAAGGGCTTCATAATGTTGAAAGAAATTCTAACTTCTGACAATTATTGGCGAAGATACATCCGTTTGAATTTGGAAACAGAAACTTAAAACGTCAATTTCTCGAAATGACTTCGAGACTACATATTTTCAGCTTTTGATGCAGAATCAAAATATATAAAAAGGGCTTCATAATGTTGAAAGAAATTCTTACTTTTGACAATTTTTGGCGAAGATACAGCCGTTTGAATTTGTAAACAGAAACTTAAAACGTCAATTTCTCGAATTGACTTCGAGACTACATATTTTCAGCTTTTGATGCAGAATCAAAATATATAAAAAGGGCTTCATAATGTTGAAAGAAATTCTAACTTCTGACAATTATTGGCGAAGATACATCCGTTTGAATTTGGAAACAGAAACTTAAAACGTCAATTTCTCGAAATGACTTCGAGACTACATATTTTCAGCTTTTGATGCAGAATCAAAATATATAAAAAGGGCTTCATAATGTTGAAAGAAATTCTAACTTCTGACAATTATTGGCGAAGATACATCCGTTTGAATTTGGAAACAGAAACTTAAAACGTCAATTTCTCGAAATGACTTCGAGACTACATAGTTTCAGCTTTTGATGCAGAGTCAAAATATATAAAAAGGGCTTCATAATGTTGAAAGAAATTCTAACTTTTGACAATTATTGGCGAAGATACAACCGTTTGAATTTGGAAACAGAAACTTAAAACGTCAATTTCTCGAAATGACTTCGAGACAACATATTTTCAGCGTTAGATGCAGAATCAAAATATATAAAAAGGGCTTCATAATATTGAAAGAAATTCTAACTTCTGACAATTATTGGCGAAGATACGTCCGTTTGAATTTGGAAACAGAAACTTAAAACGTCAATTTCTCGAAATGACTTCGAGACTACATATTTTCAGCTTTTGATGCAGAGTCAATATATATAAAAAGGGCTTCATAATGTTGAAAGAAATTCTAACTTTTGACAATTATTGGCGAAGATACAACCGTTTGAATTTGGAAGCAGAAACTTAAAACGTCAATTTCTCGAAATGACTTCGAGACTACATATTTTCAGCTTTTGATGCAGAGTCAAAGTATATAAAAAGGGCTTCATAATATTGAAAGAAATTCTAACTTCTGACAATTATTGGCGAAGATACGTCCGTTTGAATTTGGAAACAGAAACTTAAAACGTCAATTTCTCAAAATGACTTCGAGACTACATATTTTCAGCTTTTGATGCAGAATCAAAATATATAAAAAGGGCTTCATAATGTTGAAAGAAATTCTAACTTCTGACAATTATTGGCGAAGATACATCCGTTTGAATTTGGAAACAGAAACTTAAAACGTCAATTTCTCGAAATGACTTCGAGACTACATATTTTCAGCTTTTGATGCAGAGTCAAAATATATAAAAAGGGCTTCATAATGTTGAAAGAAATTCTAACTTCTGACAATTATTGGCGAAGATACAGCCGTTTGAATTTGGAAACAGAAACTTAAAACGTCAATTTCTCGAATTGACTTCGAGACTACATATTTTCAGCTTTTGATGCAGAATCAAAATATATAAAAAGGGCTTCATAATGTTGAAAGAAATTCTAACTTCTGACAATTATTGGCGAAGATACATCCGTTTGAATTTGGAAACAGAAACTTAAAACGTCAATTTCTCGAAATGACTTCGAGACTACATATTTTCAGCTTTTGATGCAGAATCAAAATATATAAAAAGGGCTTCATAATGTTGAAAGAAATTCTAACTTCTGACAATTATTGGCGAAGATACATCCGTTTGAATTTGGAAACAGAAACTTAAAACGTCAATTTCTCGAAATGACTTCGAGACTACATATTTTCAGCTTTTGATGCAGAATCAAAATATATAAAAAGGGCTTCATAATGTTGAAAGAAATTCTAACTTCTGACAATTATTGGCGAAGATACATCCGTTTGAATTTGGAAACAGAAACTTAAAACGTCAATTTCTCGAAATGACTTCGAGACTACATATTTTCAGCTTTTGATGCAGAATCAAAATATATAAAAAGGGCTTCATAATGTTGAAAGAAATTCTAACTTCTGACAATTATTGGCGAAGATACATCCGTTTGAATTTGGAAACAGAAACTTAAAACGTCAATTTCTCGAAATGACTTCGAGACTACATATTTTCAGCTTTTGATGCAGAATCAAAATATATAAAAAGGGCTTCATAATGTTGAAAGAAATTCTAACTTCTGACAATTATTGGCGAAGATACATCCGTTTGAATTTGGAAACAGAAACTTAAAACGTCAATTTCTCGAAATGACTTCGAGACTACATATTTTCAGCTTTTGATGCAGAGTCAAAATATATAAAAAGGGCTTCATAATGTTGAAAGAAATTCTAACTTCTGACAATTATTGGCGAAGATACAACCGTTTGAATTTGGAAACAGAAACTTAAAACGTCAATTTCTCGAAATGACTTCGAGACTACATATTTTCAGCTTTTGATGCAGAGTCAAAGTATATAAAAAGGGCTTCATAATATTGAAAGAAATTCTAACTTCTGACAATTATTGGCGAAGATACATCCGTTTGAATTTGGAAACAGAAACTTAAAACGTCAATTTCTCAAAATGACTTCGAGACTACATATTTTCAGCTTTTGATGCAGAATCAAAATATATAAAAAGGGCTTCATAATGTTGAAAGAAATTCTAACTTCTGACAATTATTGGCGAAGATACATCCGTTTGAATTTGGAAACAGAAACTTAAAACGTCAATTTCTCGAAATGACTTCGAGACTACATATTTTCAGCTTTTGATGCAGAGTCAAAATATATAAAAAGGGCTTCATAATGTTGAAAGAAATTCTAACTTTTGACAATTATTGGCGAAGATACAACCGTTTGAATTTGGAAACAGAAACTTAAAACGTCAATTTCTCGAAATGACTTCGAGACTACATATTTTCAGCTTTTGATGCAGAGTCAAAATATATAAAAAGGGCTTCATAATGTTGAAAGAAATTCTAACTTCTGACAATTATTGGCGAAGATACATCCGTTTGAATTTGGAAACAGAAACTTAAAACGTCAATTTCTCGAAATGACTTCGAGACTACATATTTTCAGCTTTTGATGCAGAGTCAAAATATATAAAAAGGGCTTCATAATGTTGAAAGAAATTCTAACTTCTGACAATTATTGGCGAAGATACATCCGTTTGAATTTGGAAACAGAAACTTAAAACGTCAATTTCTCGAAATGACTTCGAGACTACATATTTTCAGCTTTTGATGCAGAATCAAAATATATAAAAAGGGCTTCATAATGTTGAAAGAAATTCTAACTTCTGACAATTATTGGCGAAGATACATCCGTTTGAATTTGGAAACAGAAACTTAAAACGTCAATTTCTCGAAATGACTTCGAGACTACATATTTTCAGCTTTTGATGCAGAATCAAAATATATAAAAAGGGCTTCATAATGTTGAAAGAAATTCTAACTTCTGACAATTATTGGCGAAGATACATCCGTTTGAATTTGGAAACAGAAACTTAAAACGTCAATTTCTCGAAATGACTTCGAGACTACATATTTTCAGCTTTTGATGCAGAATCAAAATATATAAAAAGGGCTTCATAATGTTGAAAGAAATTCTAACTTCTGACAATTATTGGCGAAGATACATCCGTTTGAATTTGGAAACAGAAACTTAAAACGTCAATTTCTCGAATTGACTTCGAGACTACATATTTTCAGCTTTTGATGCAGAGTCAATATATATAAAAAGGGCTTCATAATGTTGAAAGAAATTCTAACTTCTGACAATTATTGGCGAAGATACATCCGTTTGAATTTGGAAACAGAAACTTAAAACGTCAATTTCTCGAAATGACTTCGAGACTACATATTTTCAGCTTTTGATGCAGAATCAAAATATATAAAAAGGGCTTCATAATGTTGAAAGAAATTCTAACTTCTGACAATTATTGGCGAAGATACATCCGTTTGAATTTGGAAACAGAAACTTAAAACGTCAATTTCTCGAAATGACTTCGAGACTACATATTTTCAGCTTTTGATGCAGAGTCAAAATATATAAAAAGGGCTACATAATGTTGAAAGAAATTCTAACTTTTGACAATTATTGGCGAAGATACAACCGTTTGAATTTGGAAACAGAAACTTAAAACGTCAATTTCTCGAAATGACTTCGAGACTACATATTTTCAGCTTTTGATGCAGAATCAAAATATATAAAAACGGCTTCATAATGTTGAAAGAAATTCTTACTTTTGACCATTATTGGCGAAGATTAAACCGTTTGAGTTTGGGAACAGAAACTTAAAACGTCAATTTCTCGAAATGACTTCGAGACTACATATTTTCAGCTTTTGATGCAGAGTCAATATATATAAAAAAGGGCTTCATAATGTTGAAAGAAATTCTAACTTTTGACAATTATTGGCGAAGATACAACCGTTTGAATTTGGAAACAGAAACTTAAAACGTCAATTTCTCGAAATGACTTCGAGACTACATATTTTCAGCTTTTGATGCAGAATCAAAATATATAAAAAGGGCTTCATAATGTTGAAAGAAATTCTTACTTTTGACAATTATTGGCGAAGATACAGCCGTTTGAATTTGTAAACAGAAACTTAAAACGTCAATTTCTCGAATTGACTTCGAGATTACATATTTTCAGCTTTTGATGCAGAATCAAAATATATAAAAAGGGCTTCATAATGTTGAAAGAAATTCTAACTTCTGACAATTATTGGCGAAGATACATCCGTTTGAATTTGGAAACAGAAACTTAAAACGTCAATTTCTCGAAATGACTTCGAGACTACATATTTTCAGCTTTTGATGCAGAATCAAAATATATAAAAAGGGCTTCATAATGTTGAAAGAAATTCTAACTTCTGACAATTATTGGCGAAGATACATCCGTTTGAATTTGGAAACAGAAACTTAAAACGTCAATTTCTCGAAATGACTTCGAGACTACATATTTTCAGCTTTTGATGCAGAATCAAAATATATAAAAAGGGCTTCATAATGTTGAAAGAAATTCTAACTTCTGACAATTATTGGCGAAGATACATCCGTTTGAATTTGGAAACAGAAACTTAAAACGTCAATTTCTCGAAATGACTTCGAGACTACATATTTTCAGCTTTTGATGCAGAATCAAAATATATAAAAAGGGCTTCATAATGTTGAAAGAAATTCTAACTTCTGACAATTATTGGCGAAGATACATCCGTTTGAATTTGGAAACAGAAACTTAAAACGTCAATTTCTCGAAATGACTTCGAGACAACATATTTTCAGCGTTAGATGCAGAATCAAAATATATAAAAAGGGCTTCATAATATTGAAAGAAATTCTAACTTCTGACAATTATTGGCGAAGATACGTCCGTTTGAATTTGGAAACAGAAACTTAAAACGTCAATTTCTCGAAATGACTTCGAGGCTACATAGTTTCAGCTTTTGATGCAGAGTCAATATATATAAAAAGGGCTTCATAATGTTGAAAGAAATTCTAACTTTTGACAATTATTGGCGAAGATACAACCGTTTGAATTTGGAAGCAGAAACTTAAAACGTCAATTTCTCGAAATGACTTCGAGACTACATATTTTCAGCTTTTGATGCAGAGTCAAAGTATATAAAAAGGGCTTCATAATATTGAAAGAAATTCTAACTTCTGACAATTATTGGCGAAGATACGTCCGTTTGAATTTGGAAACAGAAACTTAAAACGTCAATTTCTCAAAATGACTTCGAGACTACATATTTTCAGCTTTTGATGCAGAATCAAAATATATAAAAAGGGCTTCATAATGTTGAAAGAAATTCTAACTTCTGACAATTATTGCTGAAGATACATCCGTTTGAATTTGGAAACAGAAACTTAAAACGTCAATTTCTCGAAATGACTTCGAGACTACATATTTTCAGCTTTTGATGCAGAGTCAATATATATAAAAAGGGCTTCATAATGTTGAAAGAAATTCTAACTTTTGACAATTATTGGCGAAGATACAACCGTTTGAATTTGGAAACAGAAACTTAAAACGTCAATTTCTCGAAATGACTTCGAGACTACATATTTTCAGCTTTTGATGCAGAATCAAAAAATATAAAAAGGGCTTCATAATGTTGAAAGAAATTCTAACTTCTGACAATTATTGGCGAAGATACATCCGTTTGAATTTGGAAACAGAAACTTAAAACGTCAATTTCTCGAAATGACTTCGAGACAACATATTTTCAGCGTTAGATGCAGAATCAAAATATATAAAAAGGGCTTCATAATGTTGAAAGAAATTCTAACTTCTGACAATTATTGGCGAAGATACATCCGTTTGAATTTGAAAAC
Source organism: Drosophila grimshawi (assembly GCF_018153295.1). Lineage (NCBI taxonomy): Eukaryota > Metazoa > Arthropoda > Insecta > Diptera > Drosophilidae > Drosophila > Drosophila grimshawi. The sequence goes on along the minus strand of NW_025063694.1, from coordinate 7,608 downwards.
AGAAACTTAAAACGTCAATTTCTCGAAATGACTTCGAGACTACATATTTTCAGCGTTGGATGCAGAATCAAAATATATAAAAAGGGCTTCATAATATTGAAAGAAATTCTAACTTCTGACAATTATTGGCGAAGATACGTCCGTTTGAATTTGGAAACAGAAACTTAAAACGTCAATTTCTCGAAATGACTTCGAGACAACATATTTTCAGCGTTAGATGCAGAATCAAAATATATAAAAAGAGCTTCATAATGTTGAAAGAAATTCTAACTTCTGACAATTATTGGCGAAGATACATCCGTTTGAATTTTGAAACAGAAACTTAAAACGTCAATTTCTCGAAATGACTTCGAGACTACATATTTTCAGCTTTTGATGCAGAATCAAAATATATAAAAAGGGCTTCATAATATTGAAAGAAATTCTAACTTCTGACAATTATTGGCGAAGATACATCCGTTTGAATTTGGAAACAGAAACTTAAAACGTCAATTTCTCGAAATGACTTCGAGACTACATATTTTCAGCTTTTGATGCTGAGTCAAAATATATAAAAAGGGCTTCATAATGTTGAAAGAAATTCTAACTTCTGACAATTATTGGCGAAGATACATCCGTTTGAATTTGGAAACAGAAACTTAAAACGTCAATTTCTCGAAATGACTTCGAGACTACATATTTTCAGCTTTTGATGCAGAGTCAAAATATATAAAAAGGGCTTCATAATATTGAAAGAAATTCTAACTTCTGACAATTATTGGCGAAGATACATCCGTTTGAATTTGGAAACAGAAACTTAAAACGTCAATTTCTCGAAATGACTTCGAGACTACATATTTTCAGCTTTTGATGCAGAATCAAAATATATAAAAAGGGCTTCATAATGTTGAAAGAAATTCTAACTTCTGACAATTATTGGCGAAGATACATCCGTTTGAATTTGGAAACAGAAACTTAAAACGTCAATTTCTCGAAATGACTTCGAGACTACATATTTTCAGCTTTTGATGCAGAATCAAAATATATAAAAAGGGCTTCATAATGTTGAAAGAAATTCTAACTTCTGACAATTATTGGCGAAGATACATCCGTTTGAATTTGGAAACAGAAACTTAAAACGTCAATTTCTCGAAATGACTTCGAGACTACATATTTTCAGCTTTTGATGCAGAATCAAAATATATAAAAAGGGCTTCATAATGTTGAAAGAAATTCTAACTTCTGACAATTATTGGCGAAGATACATCCGTTTGAATTTGGAAACAGAAACTTAAAACGTCAATTTCTCGAAATGACTTCGAGACTACATATTTTCAGCTTTTGATGCAGAATCAAAATATATAAAAAGGGCTTCATAATGTTGAAAGAAATTCTAACTTTTGACAATTATTGGCGAAGATACATCCGTTTGAATTTGGAAACAGAAACTTAAAACGTCAATTTCTCGAAATGACTTCGAGACTACATATTTTCAGCTTTTGATGCAGAATCAAAATATATAAAAAGGGCTTCATAATGTTGAAAGAAATTCTAACTTCTGACAATTATTGGCGAAGATACATCCGTTTGAATTTGGAAACAGAAACTTAAAACGTCAATTTCTCGAAATGACTTCGAGACTACATATTTTCAGCTTTTGATGCAGAATCAAAATATATAAAAAGGGCTTCATAATGTTGAAAGAAATTCTAACTTCTGACAATTATTGGCGAAGATACATCCGTTTGAATTTGGAAACAGAAACTTAAAACGTCAATTTCTCGAAATGACTTCGAGACTACATATTTTCAGCTTTTGATGCAGAATCAAAATATATAAAAAGGGCTTCATAATGTTGAAAGAAATTCTAACTTCTGACAATTATTGGCGAAGATACATCCGTTTGAATTTGGAAACAGAAACTTAAAACGTCAATTTCTCGAAATGACTTCGAGACTACATATTTTCAGCTTTTGATGCAGAATCAAAATATATAAAAAGGGCTTCATAATGTTGAAAGAAATTCTAACTTCTGACAATTATTGGCGAAGATACATCCGTTTGAATTTGGAAACAGAAACTTAAAACGTCAATTTCTCGAAATGACTTCGAGACTACATATTTTCAGCTTTTGATGCAGAATCAAAATATATAAAAAGGGCTTCATAATGTTGAAAGAAATTCTTACTTTTGACAATTATTGGCGAAGATACAGCCGTTTGAATTTGTAAACAGAAACTTAAAACGTCAATTTCTCGAATTGACTTCGAGACTACATATTTTCAGCTTTTGATGCAGAATCAAAATATATAAAAAGGGCTTCATAATGTTGAAAGAAATTCTAACTTCTGACAATTATTGGCGAAGATACATCCGTTTGAATTTGGAAACAGAAACTTAAAACGTCAATTTCTCGAAATGACTTCGAGACTACATATTTTCAGCTTTTGATGCAGAATCAAAATATATAAAAAGGGCTTCATAATGTTGAAAGAAATTCTAACTTCTGACAATTATTGGCGAAGATACATCCGTTTGAATTTGGAAACAGAAACTTAAAACGTCAATTTCTCGAAATGACTTCGAGACTACATATTTTCAGCTTTTGATGCAGAATCAAAATATATAAAAAGGGCTACATAATGTTGAAAGAAATTCTAACTTCTGACAATTATTGGCGAAGATACATCCGTTTGAATTTGGAAACAGAAACTTAAAACGTCAATTTCTCGAAATGACTTCGAGACTACATATTTTCAGCTTTTGATGCAGAATCAAAATATATAAAAAGGGCTTCATAATGTTGAAAGAAATTCTAACTTCTGACAATTATTGGCGAAGATACATCCGTTTGAATTTGGAAACAGAAACTTAAAACGTCAATTTCTCGAAATGACTTCGAGACTACATATTTTCAGCTTTTGATGCAGAGTCAAAATATATAAAAAGGGCTTCATAATGTTGAAAGAAATTCTAACTTCTGACAATTATTGGCGAAGATACATCCGTTTGAATTTGGAAACAGAAACTTAAAACGTCAATTTCTCGAAATGACTTCGAGACTACATATTTTCAGCTTTTGATGCAGAATCAAAATATATAAAAAGGGCTTCATAATGTTGAAAGAAATTCTAACTTCTGACAATTATTGGCGAAGATACATCCGTTTGAATTTGGAAACAGAAACTTAAAACGTCAATTTCTCGAAATGACTTCGAGACTACATATTTTCAGCTTTTGATGCAGAATCAAAATATATAAAAAGGGCTTCATAATGTTGAAAGAAATTCTAACTTCTGACAATTATTGGCGAAGATACATCCGTTTGAATTTGGAAACAGAAACTTAAAACGTCAATTTCTCGAAATGACTTCGAGACTACATATTTTCAGCTTTTGATGCAGAATCAAAATATATAAAAAGGGCTTCATAATGTTGAAAGAAATTCTAACTTCTGACAATTATTGGCGAAGATACATCCGTTTGAATTTGGAAACAGAAACTTAAAACGTCAATTTCTCGAAATGACTTCGAGACTACATATTTTCAGCTTTTGATGCAGAATCAAAATATATAAAAAGGGCTTCATAATGTTGAAAGAAATTCTAACTTCTGACAATTATTGGCGAAGATACATCCGTTTGAATTTGGAAACAGAAACTTAAAACGTCAATTTCTCGAAATGACTTCGAGACTACATATTTTCAGCTTTTGATGCAGAATCAAAATATATAAAAAGGGCTTCATAATGTTGAAAGAAATTCTAACTTCTGACAATTATTGGCGAAGATACATCCGTTTGAATTTGGAAACAGAAACTTAAAACGTCAATTTCTCGAAATGACTTCGAGACTACATATTTTCAGCTTTTGATGCAGAATCAAAATATATAAAAAGGGCTTCATAATGTTGAAAGAAATTCTAACTTCTGACAATTATTGGCGAAGATACATCCGTTTGAATTTGGAAACAGAAACTTAAAACGTCAATTTCTCGAAATGACTTCGAGACTACATATTTTCAGCTTTTGATGCAGAGTCAAAATATATAAAAAGGGCTTCATAATGTTGAAAGAAATTCTAACTTCTGACAATTATTGGCGAAGATACATCCGTTTGAATTTGGAAACAGAAACTTAAAACGTCAATTTCTCGAAATGACTTCGAGACTACATATTTTCAGCTTTTGATGCAGAGTCAAAATATATAAAAAGGGCTTCATAATGTTGAAAGAAATTCTAACTTCTGACAATTATTGGCGAAGATACATCCGTTTGAATTTGGAAACAGAAACTTAAAACGTCAATTTCTCGAAATGACTTCGAGACTACATATTTTCAGCTTTTGATGCAGAATCAAAATATATAAAAAGGGCTTCATAATGTTGAAAGAAATTCTAACTTCTGACAATTATTGGCGAAGATACATCCGTTTGAATTTGGAAACAGAAACTTAAAACGTCAATTTCTCGAAATGACTTCGAGACTACATATTTTCAGCTTTTGATGCAGAGTCAAAATATATAAAAAGGGCTTCATAATGTTGAAAGAAATTCTAACTTCTGACAATTATTGGCGAAGATACATCCGTTTGAATTTGGAAACAGAAACTTAAAACGTCAATTTCTCGAAATGACTTCGAGACTACATATTTTCAGCTTTTGATGCAGAATCAAAATATATAAAAAGGGCTTCATAATGTTGAAAGAAATTCTAACTTCTGACAATTATTGGCGAAGATACATCCGTTTGAATTTGGAAACAGAAACTTAAAACGTCAATTTCTCGAAATGACTTCGAGACTACATATTTTCAGCTTTTGATGCAGAATCAAAATATATAAAAAGGGCTTCATAATATTGAAAGAAATTCTAACTTCTGACAATTATTGGCGAAGATACATCCGTTTGAATTTGGAAACAGAAACTTAAAACGTCAATTTCTCGAAATGACTTCGAGACTACATATTTTCAGCTTTTGATGCAGAATCAAAATATATAAAAAGGGCTTCATAATGTTGAAAGAAATTCTAACTTCTGACAATTATTGGCGAAGATACATCCGTTTGAATTTGGAAACAGAAACTTAAAACGTCAATTTCTCGAAATGACTTCGAGACTACATATTTTCAGCTTTTGATGCAGAATCAAAATATATAAAAAGGGCTTCATAATATTGAAAGAAATTCTAACTTCTGACAATTATTGGCGAAGATACCCCGTTTGAATTTGGAAACAGAAACTTAAAACGTCAATTTCTCGAAATGACTTCGAGACTACATATTTTCAGCTTTTGATGCAGAATCAAAATATATAAAAGGGCTTCATAATGTTGAAAGAAATTCTAACTTCTGACAATTATTGGCGAAGATCCATCCGTTTGAATTTGGAAACAGAAACTTAAAACGTAAATTTCGCGAAATGACTTCGAGACTACATATTTTCAGCTTTTGATGCAGAATCAAAATATATAAAAGGGCTTCCTAATGGTGAAAGAAATTCCAACTTCCGACCATTATTGGCGAAAAAACCTCCGTTTGAATTTGGAAACAGAAACTTAAAACGTCAATTTCTCGAAATGACTTCGAGACTACATATTTTCAGCTTTTGATGCAGAGTCAAAATATATAAAAAGGGCTTCATAATGTTGAAAGAAATTCTAACTTCTGACAATTATTGGCGAAGATACAGCCGTTTGAATTTTGAAACCGAAACCTAAAACGTCAATTTCTCGAAATGACTTCGCGACTACATATTTTCCAGCTTTTGATGCAGAATCAAAATATATAAAAAGGGCTTCATAATGTTGAAAGAAATTCTAACTTCTGGCAATTATTGGCGAAGATACATCCGTTTGAATTTGGAAACAGAAACTTAAAACGTCAATTTCTCGAAATGACTTCGAGACTACATATTTTAGCTTTGATGCAGAATCAAAAATATAAAAAAAGGGCTTCATAATGTTGAAAGAAATTCTTACTTCTGACAATTATTGGCGAAGATACATCCGTTTGAATTTGGAAACAGAAACTTAAAACGTCAATTTCTCGAAATGACTTCGAGACTACATATTTTCAGCTTTTGATGCAGAGTCAAAATATATAAAAAGGGCTTCATAATGTTGAAAGAAATTCTAACTTTTGACAATTATTGGCGAAGATACAACCGTTTGAATTTGGAAACAGAAACTTAAAACGTCAATTTCTCGAAATGACTTCGAGACTACATATTTTCAGCTTTTGATGCAGAATCAAAATATAAAAAAAGGGCTTCATAATGTTGAAAGAAATTCTAACTTCTGACAATTATTGGCGAAAATACATCCGTTTGAATTTGGAAACAGAAACTTAAAACGTCAATTTCTCGAAATGACTTCGAGACTACATATTTTCAGCTTTTGATGCAGAATCAAAAATATATAAAAAGGGGCTTCATAATGTTGAAAGAAATTCTAACTTCTGACAATTATTGGCGAAGATACATCCGTTTGAATTTGGAAACAGAAACTTAAAACGTCAATTTCTCGAAATGACTTCGAGACTACATATTTTCAGCTTTTGATGCAGAATCAAAAATATATAAAAAGGGCTTCATAATGTTGAAAGAAATTCTAACTTCTGACAATTATTGGCGAAGATACATCCGTTTGAATTTGGAAACAGAAACTTAAAACGTCAATTTCTCGAAATGACTTCGAGACTACATATTTTCAGCTTTTGATGCAGAATAAAAATATATAAAAAGGGCTTCATAATGTTGAAAGAAATTCTGACTTCTGACAATTATTGGCGAAGATACATCCGTTTGAATTTGGAAACAGAAACTGAAAACGTCAATTTCCGAAATGACTTCGAGACTACATATTTTCAGCTTTGATGCAGAATCAAAATATATAAAAGGGCTTCATAATGTTGAAAGAAATTCTAACTTCCTGACAATTATTGGCGAAGATACGTCCGTTTGAATTTGGAAACAGAAACTTAAAAACGTCAATTTCTCGAAATGACTTCGAGACAACATATTTTCAGCGTTAGATGCAGAATCAAAATATATAAAAAGGGCTTCATAATGTTGAAAGAAATTCTAACTTTGACAATTATTGGCGAAGATACGTCCGTTTGAATTTGGAAACAGAAACTTAAAACGTCAATTTCTCGAAATGACTTCGAGACTACATATTTTCAGCTTTTGATGCAGAATCAATATATATAAAAAGGGCTTCATACTGTTGAAAGAATTACTTTAGACAATTATTGGCGAAGATGGGCCGTTTGAATTTGGAACAGAAACTTAAACGTCAATTTCTCGAAATGATTTCGAGGCTACATATTTCAAAGCTTTTTGATGCAGTCAATATATATAAAAGGGCTTCATAACGTTGAAAGAAATTCTAACTTTTTTGACAATTATTATAGAAGATAAACCGTTTGAATTTGGAAGCAGAAACTTAAAACGTCAATTTCTCGAAATGACTTCGGACCATATTTTCAGCTTTCGATGCAGAGAGTCAAAGTATATAAAAGGGCTTATATTGAAAGAAATTTAACTGGGACAATTATTGGCGAAGATACGTCCGTTTGAATTTAGAAACAGAAACTTAAAACGTCAATTTCTCAAAATGACTTCACTACA
>NW_025063693.1:0-123380 GCF_018153295.1 Drosophila grimshawi | reverse complement strand
AACAGAAAATATATGGAAAGCATTAAATAGGGTCTACCTTGAAATAAATGGCCATATCTTCGTCAAAAATTGCCCCATTTCAATTATAAAGGTGTTTTTAGAATTCACGCAATCTTTGGAACAAAACTGCATTAAAATAATTTGACTTCCGACTCATCTAAGAAAGATATTAAGGGATATTCTTCGATAAATAGAAAATATATGGAAAGCATTAAATAGGGTCTACCTTGAAATAAATGGCCATATCTTCGTCAAAAATTGCCCCATTTCAAGTATAAAAGTGTTTTTAGAATTCACGCAATCTTTGGAACAAAACTGCATTAAAATAATTTGACTTCCGACTCATCTAAGAAAGATATTAAGGGATATTCTTGATTAACAGAAAATATATGGAAAGCATTAAATAGGGTCTACCTTGAAATAAATGGCCATATGTTCGTCAAAAATCGCCCCATTTCAATTATAAAGCTGTTTTTAGAATTCACTCAATCTTTGAAACAAAACTGCATTAAAATAATTTGACTTCCGACTCATCTAAGAAAGATATTAAGGGATATTCTTCGATAAATAGAAAATATATGGAAAGCATTAAATAGGGTCTACCTTGAAATAAATGGCCATATCTTCGTAAAAAATTGCCCCATTTCAATTATAAAGGTGTTTTTAGAATTCCAATCTTTGGAACAAAACTGCATTAAAATAATTTGACTTCCGACTCATCTAAGAAAGATATTAAAAGATATTCTTCGATTAATAGAAAATATAAGGCGAACATTAAATAGGGTCAACCTTGAAATAAATGGCCATATCTTCGTCAAAAATTGCCCCATTTCAATTATAAAGGTGTTTTTAGAATTCACTCGATCTTTGGAACAAAACTGCATTAAAATAATTTGACTTCCGCCTCATCTAAGAAAGATATTAAGGGATATTCTTGATTAACAGAAAATATATGGAAAGCATTAAATAGGGTCTACCTTGAAATAAATGGCCATATCTTCGTCAAAAGTTGCCCCATTTCAATTATAAAGGTGTTTTTAGAATTCACCCAATCTTTGGAACAAAACTGCATTAAAATAATTTGACTTCCGACTCATCTAAGAAAGATATTAAGGGATATTCTTGATTAACAGAAAATATATGGAAAGCATTAAATAGGGTCTACCTTGAAATAAATGGCCATATCTTCGTTAAAAATTGCCCCATTTCAATTATAAAGGTGTTTTAAGAATTCACGCAATCTTTGGAACAAAACTGCATTAAAATAATTTGACTTCCGACTCATCTAAGAAAGATATTAAGCGATATTCTTCGATTAATAGAAAATATAAGGCAAACATTAAATAGGGTCAACCTTAAAATAAATGGCCATATCTTCGTCAAAAATTGCCCTATTTCAATTATAAAGGTGTTTTTAGAATTCACTCGATCTTTGGAACAAAACTGCATTAAAATAATTTGACTTCCGGCTCATCTAAGAAAGATATTAAGGAATATTCTTCGATAAATAGAAAATATATGGAAAGCATTAAATAGGGTCTACCTTGAAATAAATGGCCATATCTTCGTCAAAAATTGCCCCATTTCAATTATAAAGGTGTTTTAAGAATTCACGCAATCTTTGGAACAAAACTGCATTCAAATAATTTGACTTCCGACTCATCTAAGAAAGATATTAAGGGATATTCTTCGATAAATAGAAAATATATGGAAAGCATTAAAAAGGCTCTACCTTGAAATAAATGGCCATATCTTCGTCAAAAATCGCCCCATTTCAAGTATAAAGGTGTTTTAAGAATTCACGCAATCTTTGGAACAAAACTGCATTAAAATAATTTGACTTCCGACTCATCTAAGAAAGATATTAAGGGATATTCTTGATTAACAGAAAATATATGGAAAGCATTAAATAGGGTCTACCTTGAAATAAATGGCCATATGTTCGTCAAAAATTGCCCCATTTCAAGTATAAAAGTGTTTTTAGAATTCACGCAATCTTTGGAACAAAACTGCATTAAAATAATTTGACTTCCGACTCATCTAAGAAAGATATTAAGGGATATTCTTGATTAACAGAAAATATATGGAAAGCATTAAATAGGGTCTACCTTGAAATAAATGGCCATATGTTCGTCAAAAATTGCCCCATTTCAATTATAAAGGTGTTTTTAGAATTCACTCGACCTTTGGAACAAAACTGAATTAAAATAATTTGACTTCCGGCTCATCTAAGAAAGATATTAAGGGATATTCTTCGATAAATAGAAAATATATGGAAAGCATTAAATAGGGTCTACCTTGAAATAAATGGCCATATCCTCGTCAAAAATTACTTCATTTCAATTATAAAGATGTTTTTAGAATTCACTCGATCTTTGGAACAAAACTGCATTCAAATAATTTGACTTCCGACTCATCTAAGAAAGATATTAAGGGATATTCTTCGATAAATAGAAAATATATGGAAAGCATTAAAAAGGCTCTACCTTGAAATAAATGGCCATATCTTCGTCAAAAATTGCCCCATTTCAAGTATAAAAGTGTTTTTAGAATTCACGCAATCTTTGAAACAAAACTGCATTAAAATAATTTGACTTCCGACTCATCTAAGAAAGATATTAAGGGATATTCTTGATTAACAGAAAATATATGGAAAGCATTAAATAGGGTCTACCTTGAAATAAATGGCCATATCTTCGTCAAAAATTGCCCCATTTCAATTGTAAAGGTGTTTTTAGAATTCACTTGATCTTTGGAACAAAACTGCATTAAAATAATTTGACTTCCGACTCATCTAAGAAAGATATTAAGGGATATTCTTGATTAACAGAAAATATATGGAAAGCATTAAATAGGGTCTACCTTGAAATAAATGGCCATATGTTCGTCAAAAATCGCCCCATTTCAATTATAAAGATGTTTTTAGAATTCACTCGATCTTTGGAACAAAACTGCATTAAAATAATTTGACTTCCGACTCATCTAAGAAAGATATTAAGGGATATTCTTCGATAAATAGAAAATATATGGAAAGCATTAAATAGGGTCTACCTTGAAATAAATGGCCATATCTTCGTCAAAAATTGCCCCATTTCAATTATAAAGGTGTTTTAAGAATTCACGCAATCTTTGAAACAAAACTGCATTAAAATAATTTGACTTCCGACTCATCTAAGAAAGATATTAAGGGATATTCTTCGATAAATAGAAAATATATGGAAAGCATTAAATAGGCTCTACCTTGAAATAAATGGCCATATCTTCGTCAAAAATTGCCCCATTTCAAGTATAAAAGTGTTTTTAGAATTCACGCAATCTTTGGAACAAAACTGCATTAAAATAATTTGACTTCCGACTCATCTAAGAAAGATATTAAGGGATATTCTTGATTAACAGAAAATATATGGAAAGCATTAAATAGGGTCTACCTTGAAATAAATGGCCATATGTTCGTCAAAAATTACCCCATTTCAATTATAAATATGTTTTTAGAATTCACTCGATCTTTGGAACAAAACTGCATTAAAATAATTTGACTTCCGACTCATCTAAGAAAGATATTAAGGGATATTCTTCGATAAATAGAAAATATATGGAAAGCATTAAATAGGGTCTACCTTGAAATAAATGGCCATATCTTCGTCAAAAATTGCCCCATTTCAATTATAAAGGTGTTTTTAGAATTCATCTTTGGAACAAAACTGCATTAAAATAATTTGACTTCCGACTCATCTAAGAAAGATATTAAAAGATATTCTTCGATTAATAGAAAATATAAGGCAAACATTAAATAGGGTCAACCTTGAAATAAATGGCCATATCTTCGTCAAAAATTGCCCCATTTCAATTATAAAGGTGTTTTTAGAATTCACCCAATCTTTGGAACAAAACTGCATTAAAATAATTTGACTTCCGACTCATCTAAGAAAGATATTAAGGGATATTCTTGATTAACAGAAAATATATGGAAAGCATTAAATAGGGTCTACCTTGAAATAAATGGCCATATGTTCGTCAAAAATTGCCCCATTTCAATTATAAAGGTGTTTTTAGAATTCACTCGACCTTTGGAACAAAACTGCATTAAAATAATTTGACTTCCGGCTCATCTAAGAAAGATATTAAGGGATATTCTTCGATAAATAGAAAATATATGGAAAGCATTAAATAGGGTCTACCTTGAAATAAATGGCCATATCCTCGTCAAAAATTACTTCATTTCAATTATAAAGATGTTTTTAGAATTCACTCAATCTTTGGAACAAAACTGCATTCAAATAATTTGACTTCCGACTCATCTAAGAAAGATATTAAGGGATATTCTTCGATTAATAGAAAATATATGGAAAGCATTAAAAGGCTCTACCTTGAAATAAATGGCCATATCTTCGTCAAAAATCGCCCCATTTCAAGTATAAAGGTGTTTTAAGAATTCACGCAATCTTTGGAACAAAACTGCATTAAAATAATTTGACTTCCGACTCATCTAAGAAAGATATTAAGGGATATTCTTGATTAACAGAAAATATATGGAAAGCATTAAATAGGGTCTACCTTGAAATAAATGGCCATATCTTCGTCAAAAATTGCCCCATTTCAATTATAAAGGTGTTTTTAGAATTCACTCGATCTTTGGAACAAAACTGCATTAAAATAATTTGACTTCCGACTCATCTAAGAAAGATATTAAGGGATATTCTTCGATTTTAAATAGGGTCAACCTTGAAATAAATGGCCATATGTTCGTCAAAAATTGCCCCATTTCAATTATAAAGATGTTTTTAGAATTCACTCGATCTTTGGAACAAAACTGCATTAAAATAATTTGACTTCCGACTCATCTAAGAAAGATATTAAGGGATATTCTTCGATAAATAGAAAATATATGGAAAGCATTAAATAGGGTCTACCTTGAAATAAATGGCCATATCTTCGTCAAAAATTGCCCCATTTCAATTATAAAGGTGTTTTTAGAATTCACTCGATCTTTGGAACAAAACTGCATTAAAATAATTTGACTTCCGACTCATCTAAGAAAGATATTAAGGGATATTCTTGATTAACAGAAAATATATGGAAAGCATTAAATAGGGTCAACCTTGAAATAAATGGCCATATGTTCGTCAAAAATTGCCCCATTTCAATTATAAAGGTGTTTTTAGAATTCACTCGATCTTTGGAACAAAACTGCATTAAAATAATTTGACTTCCGACTCATCTAAGAAAGATATTAAGGGATATTCTTCGATAAATAGAAAATATATGGAAAGCATTAAATAGGGTCTACCTTGAAATAAATGGCCATATCTTCGTCAAAAATTGCCCCATTTCAATTATAAAGGTGTTTTAAGAATTCACGCAATCTTTGGAACAAAACTGCATTAAAATAATTTGACTTCCGACTCATCTAAGAAAGATATTAAGGGATATTCTTCGATAAATAGAAAATATATGGAAAGCATTAAATAGGCTCTACCTTGAAATAAATGGCCATATCTTCGTCAAAAATTGCCCCATTTCAAGTATAAAAGTGTTTTTAGAATTCACGCAATCTTTGGAACAAAACTGCATTAAAATAATTTGACTTCCGACTCATCTAAGAAAGATATTAAGGGATATTCTTGATTAACAGAAAATATATGGAAAGCATTAAATAGGGTCTACCTTGAAATAAATGGCCATATGTTCGTCAAAAATTACCCCATTTCAATTATAAAGATGTTTTTAGAATTCACTCGATCTTTGGAACAAAACTGCATTAAAATAATTTGACTTCCGACTCATCTAAGAAAGATATTAAGGGATATTCTTCGATAAATAGAAAATATATGGAAAGCATTAAATAGGGTCTACCTTGAAATAAATGGCCATATCTTCGTCAAAAATTGCCCCATTTCAATTATAAAGGTGTTTTAAGAATTCACGCAATCTTTGGAACAAAACTGCATTAAAATAATTTGACTTCAGACTCATCTAAGAAAGATATTAAGGGATATTCTTCGATTAATAGAAAATATATGGAAAGCATTAAATAGGGTCAACCTTGAAATAAATGGCCATATCTTCGTCAAAAATTGCCCCATTTCAATTATAAAGGTGTTTTTAGAATTCACTCAATCTTTGGAACAAAACTGCATTAAAATAATTTGACTTCCGACTCATCTAAGAAAGATATTAAGGGATATTCTTCGATTAATAGAAAATATATGGAAAGCATTAAATAGGGTCTACCTTGAAATAAATGGCCATATCTTCGTCAAAAATTGCCCCATTTCAATTATAAAGGTGTTTTTAGAATTCACCCAATCTTTGGAACAAAACTGCATTAAAATAATTTGACTTCCGACTCATCTAAGAAAGATATTAAAGGATATTCTTCGATTAATAGAAAATATATGGAAAGCATTAAATAGGGTCTACCTTGAAATAAATGGCCATATCTTCGTCAAAAATTGCCCCATTTCAATTATAAAGATGTTTTAAGAATTCACGCAATCTTTGGAACAAAACTGCATTAAAATAATTTGACTTCCGACTCATCTAAGAAAGATATTAAGGGATATTCTTGATTAACAGAAAATATATGGAAAGCATTAAATAGGGTCTACCTTGAAATAAATGGCCATATGTTCGTCAAAAATCGCCCCATTTCAATTATAAAGGTGTTTTTAGAATTCACTCAATCTTTGAAACAAAACTGCATTAAAATAATTTGACTTCCGACTCATCTAAGAAAGATATTAAGGGATATTCTTCGATAAATAGAAAATATATGGAAAGCATTAAATAGGGTCTACCTTGAAATAAATGGCCATATCTTCGTCAAAAATTACCCCATTTCAATTATAAAGATGTTTTAAGAATTCACGCAATCTTTGGAACAAAACTGCATTAAAATAATTTGACTTCCGACTCATCTAAGAAAGATATTAAGGGATATTCTTGATTAACAGAAAATATATGGAAAGCATTAAATAGGGTCTACCTTGAAATAAATGGCCATATGTTCGTCAAAAATCGCCCCATTTCAATTATAAAGGTGTTTTTAGAATTCACTCAATCTTTGGAACAAAACTGCATTAAAATAATTTGACTTCCGACTCATCTAAGAAAGATATTAAGGGATATTCTTCGATAAATAGAAAATATATGGAAAGCATTAAATAGGGTCTACCTTGAAATAAATGGCCATATCTTTGTCACAAATTGCCCCATTTCAATTATAAAGATGTTTTTAGAATTCACGCAATCTTTGGAACAAAACTGCATTAAAATAATTTGACTTCCGACCCATCTAAGAAAGATATTAAGGGATATTCTTCGATAAATAGAAAATATATGGAAAGCATTAAATAGGCTCTACCTTGAAATAAATGGCCATATCTTTGTCTCAAATTGCCCCATTTCAATTATAAAGGTGTTTTTAGAATTCACTCAATCTTTGAAACAAAACTGTGTTTAAATAATTTGACTTCCGACTCATCTAAGAAAGATATTAAAAGATATTCTTCGATTTATAGAAAATATAAGGCAAACATTAAATAGGGTCAACCTTGAAATAAATGGCCATATCTTTGTCTCAAATTGCCCCATTTCAATTATAAAGGTGTTTTTAGAATTCACGCAATCTTTGGAACAAAACTGCATTAAAATAATTTGACTTCCGACTCATCTAAGAAAGATATTAAGGGATATTCTTGATTAACAGAAAATATATGGAAAGCATTAAATAGGGTCTACCTTGAAATAAATGGCCATATGTTCGTCAAAAATTACCCCATTTCAATTATAAAGATGTTTTTAGAATTCACTCGATCTTTGGAACAAAACTGCATTAAAATAATTTGACTTCCGACTCATCTAAGAAAGATATTAAGGGATATTCTTCGATAAATAGAAAATATATGGAAAGCATTAAATAGGGTCTACCTTGAAATAAATGGCCATATCTTCGTCAAAAATTGCCCCATTTCAATTATAAAGGTGTTTTAAGAATTCACTTGATCTTTGGAACAAAACTGCATTAAAATAATTTGACTTCCGACTCATCTAAGAAAGATATTAAGGGATATTCTTTGATCAACAGAAAATATATGGAAAGCATTAAATAGGGTCTACCTTGAAATAAATGGCCATATCTTCGTCAAAAATTGCCCCATTTCAAGTATAAAAGTGTTTTTAGAATTCACGCAATCTTTGGAACAAAACTGCATTAAAATAATTTGACTTCCGACTCATATAAGAAAGATATTAAGGGATATTCTTGATTAACAAAAAATATATGGAAAGCATTAAATAGGGTCTACCTTGAAATAAATGGCCATATCTTCGTCAAAAATTGCCCCATTTCAATTATAAAGCTGTTTTTAGAATTCACTCAATCTTTGGAACAAAACTGCATTAAAATAATTTGACTTCCGACTCATCTAAGAAAGATATTAAGGGATATTCTTTGATCAACAGAAAATATATGGAAAGCATTAAATAGGCTCTACCTTGAAATAAATGGCCATATCTTCGTCAAAAATTGCCCCATTTCAATTATAAAGGTGTTTTTAGAATTCACTCGATCTTTGGAACAAAACTGCGTTAAAATAATTTGACTTCCGACTCATCTAAGAAAGATATTAAGGGATATTCTTCGAATAATAGAAAATATATGGAAAGCATTAAAAAGGCTCTACCTTGAAATAAATGGCCATATCTTCGTCAAAAATCGCCCCATTTCAAGTATAAATGTGTTTTAAGAATTCACGCAATCTTTGGAACAAAACTGCATTAAAATAATTTGACTTCCGACTCATCTAAGAAAGATATTAAGGGATATTCTTGATTAACAGAAAATATAAGGCAAACATTAAATAGGGTCAACCTTGAAATAAATGGCCATATCTTTGTCTCAAATTGCCCCATTTCAATTATAAAGGCGTTTTTAGAATTCACTTGATCTTTGGAACAAAACTGCATTAAAATAATTTGACTTCCGACTCATCCAAGAAAGATATTAAGGGATATTCTTGATTAACAGAAAATATATGGAAAGCATTAAATAGGGTCTACCTTGAAATAAATGGCCATATGTTCGTCAAAAATCGCCCCATTTCAATTATAAAGATGTTTTTAGAATTTACTCGATCTTTGGAACAAAACTGCATTAAAATAATTTGACTTCCGACTCATCTAAGAAAGATATTAAGGGATATTCTTCGATAAATAGAAAATATATGGAAAGCATTAAATAGGTTCTACCTTGAAATAAATGGCCATATCTTCGTCAAAAATTGCCCCATTTCAATTATAAAGGTGTTTTAAGAATTCACGCAATCTTTGGAACAAAACTGCATTAAAATAATTTGACTTCCGACTCATCTAAGAAAGATATTAAGGGATATTCTTCGATAAATAGAAAATATATGGAAAGCATTAAATAGGCTCTACCTTGAAATAAATGGCCATATCTTCGTCAAAAATTGCCCCATTTCAAGTATAAAAGTGTTTTTAGAATTCACGCAATCTTTGGAACAAAACTGCATTAAAATAATTTGACTTCCGACTCATCTAAGAAAGATATTAAGGGATATTCTTGATTAACAGAAAATATATGGAAAGCATTAAATAGGGTCTACCTTGAAATAAATGGCCATATGTTCGTCAAAAATTACCCCATTTCAATTATAAAGATGTTTTTAGAATTCACTCGATCTTTGGAACAAAACTGCATTAAAATAATTTGACTTCCGACTCATCTAAGAAAGATATTAAGGGATATTCTTCGATAAATAGAAAATATATGGAAAGCATTAAATAGGGTCTACCTTGAAATAAATGGCCATATCCTCGTCAAAAATTACTTCATTTCAATTATAAAGATGTTTTAAGAATTCACGCAATCTTTGGAACAAAACTGCATTAAAATAATTTGACTTCCGACTCATCTAAGAAAGATATTAAGGGATATTCTTGATTAACAGAAAATATATGGAAAGCATTAAATAGGGTCTACCATGAAATAAATGGCCATATGTTCGTCAAAAATCGCCCCATTTCAATTATGAAGCTGTTTTTAGAATTCACTCAATCTTTGAAACAAAACTGCATTAAAATAATTTGACTTCCGACTCATCTAAGAAAGATATTAAGGGATATTCTTCGATAAATAGAAAATATATGGAAAGCATTAAATAGGGTCTACCTTGAAATAAATGGCCATATCTTTGTCTCAAATTGCCCCATTTCAATTATAAAGGTGTTTTTAGAATTCTTTGGAACAAAACTGTATTAAAATAATTTGACTTTCGACTCATCTAAGAAAGATATTAAAAGATATTCTTCGATTAATAGAAAATATAAGGCAAACATTAAATAGGGTCAACCTTGAAATAAATGGCCATATCCTCGTCAAAAATTACTTCATTTCAATTATAAAGATGTTTTAAGAATTCACGCAATCTTTGGAACAAAACTGCATTAAAATAATTTGACTTCCGACTCATCTAAGAAAGATATTAAGGGATATTCTTGATTAACAGAAAATATATGGAAAGCATTAAATAGGGTCTACCATGAAATAAATGGCCATATGTTCGTCAAAAATCGCCCCATTTCAATTATAAAGCTGTTTTTAGAATTCACTCAATCTTTGAAACAAAACTGCATTAAAATAATTTGACTTCCGACTCATCTAAGAAAGATATTAAGGGATATTCTTCGATAAATAGAAAATATATGGAAAGCATTAAATAGGGTCTACCTTGAAATAAATGGCCATATCCTCGTCAAAAATTACTTCATTTCAATTATAAAGATGTTTTAAGAATTCACGCAATCTTTGGAACAAAACTGCATTAAAATAATTTGACTTCCGACTCATCTAAGAAAGATATTAAGGGATATTCTTGATTAACAGAAAATATATGGAAAGCATTAAATAGGGTCTACCATGAAATAAATGGCCATATGTTCGTCAAAAATCGCCCCATTTCAATTATAAAGCTGTTTTTAGAATTCACTCAATCTTTGAAACAAAACTGCATTAAAATAATTTGACTTCCGACTCATCTAAGAAAGATATTAAGGGATATTCTTCGATAAATAGAAAATATATGGAAAGCATTAAATAGGGTCTACCTTGAAATAAATGGCCATATCTTTGTCTCAAATTGCCCCATTTCAATTATAAAGATGTTTTTAGAATTCACGCAATCTTTGGAACAAAACTGCATTAAAATAATTTGACTTCCGACCCATCTAAGAAAGATATTAAGGGATATTCTTCGATAAATAGAAAATATATGGAAAGCATTAAATAGGCTCTACCTTGAAATAAATGGCCATATCTTCGTCAAAAATTGCCCCATTTCAAGTATAAAAGTGTTTTTAGAATTCACGCAATCTTTAAAACAAAACTGCATTAAAATAATTTGACTTCCGACTCATCTAAGAAAGATATTAAGGGATATTCTTCGATAAATAGAAAATATATGGAAAGCATTAAATAGGGTCTACCTTGAAATAAATGGTCATAT
The DNA here is from genome assembly GCF_018153295.1 of Drosophila grimshawi. Classification (NCBI taxonomy): domain Eukaryota; kingdom Metazoa; phylum Arthropoda; class Insecta; order Diptera; family Drosophilidae; genus Drosophila; species Drosophila grimshawi. Next base: position 111,855 of record NW_025063693.1, on the reverse strand, counting down.
CTTTGTCTCAAATTGCCCCATTTCAATTATAAAGGTGTTTTTAGAATTCACTCAATCTTTGAAACAAAACTGTGTTTAAATAATTTGACTTTCGACTCATCTAAGAAAGATATTAAAAGATATTCTTCGATTTATAGAAAATATAAGGCAAACATTAAATAGGGTCAACCTTGAAATAAATGGCCATATCTTTGTCTCAAATTGCCCCATTTCAATTATAAAGGTGTTTTTAGAATTCACGCAATCTTTGGAACAAAACTGCATTAAAATAATTTGACTTCCGACTCATCTAAGAAAGATATTAAGGGATATTCTTGATTAACAGAAAATATATGGAAAGCATTAAATAGGGTCTACCTTGAAATAAATGGCCATATGTTCGTCAAAAATTACCCCATTTCAATTATAAAGATGTTTTTAGAATTCACTCGATCTTTGGAACAAAACTGCATTAAAATAATTTGACTTCCGACTCATCTAAGAAAGATATTAAGGGATATTCTTCGATAAATAGAAAATATATGGAAAGCATTAAATAGGGTCTACCTTGAAATAAATGGCCATATCTTCGTCACAAATTGCCCCATTTCAATTATAAAGGTGTTTTAAGAATTCACGCAATCTTTGGAACAAAACTGCATTAAAATAATTTGACTTCCGACTCATCTAAGAAAGATATTAAGGGATATTCTTCGATAAATAGAAAATATATGGAAAGCATTAAATAGGCTCTACCTTGAAATAAATGGCCATATCTTCGTCAAAAATTGCCCTATTTCAAGTATAAAAGTGTTTTTAGAATTCACGCAATCTTTGGAACAAAACTGCATTAAAATAATTTGACTTCCGACTCATCTAAGAAAGATATTAAGGGATATTCTTGATTAACAGAAAATATATGGAAAGCATTAAATAGGGTCTACCATGAAATAAATGGCCATATGTTCGTCAAAAATCGCCCCATTTCAATTATAAAGCTGTTTTTAGAATTCACTCAATCTTTGAAACAAAACTGCATTAAAATATTTTGACTTCCGACTCATCTAAGAAAGATATTAAGGGATATTCTTCGATAAATAGAAAATATATGGAAAGCATTAAATAGGCTCTACCTTGAAATAAATGGCCATATCTTCGTCAAAAATTGCCCCATTTCAATTATAAAGGTGTTTTTAGAATTCACTTGATCTTTGAAACAAAACTGCATTAAAATAATTTGACTTCCGACTCATCTAAGAAAGATATTAAGGGATATTCTTTGATAAATAGAAAATATATGGAAAGTATTAAATAGGGTCTACCTTGAAATAAATGGCCATATCTTCGTCAAAAGTTGCATCATTTCAATTATAAAGGTGTTTTTAGAATTCACTCGATCTTTGGAACAAAACTGCATTAAAATAATTTGACTTCCGACTCATCTAAGAAAGATATTTAGGGATATTCTTCGATAAATACAAAATATATGGAAAGCATTAAATAGGGTCTACCTTGAAATAAATGGCCATATCATTGTCTCAAATTGCCCCATTTCAATTATAAAGGTGTTTTTAGAATTCTTTGGAACAGAACTGTATTAAAATAATTTGACTTTCGACTCATCTAAGAAAGATATTAAAAGATTTTCTTCGATTAATAGAAAATATAAGGCAAACATTAAATAGGGTCAACCTTGAAATAAATGGCCATATCTTTGTCTCAAATTGCCCCATTTCAATTATAAAGGTGTTCTTAGAATTCACTCGATCTTTGGAACAAAACTAAATTAAAATAATTTGACTTCCGACTCATCTAAGAAAGATATTAAGGGATATTCTTGATTAACAGAAAATATATGGAAAGCATTAAATAGGGTCTACCTTGAAATAAATGGCCATATCCTCGTCAAAAATTACTTCATTTCAATTATAAAGATGTTTTTAGAATTCACTCGATCTTTGGAACAAAACTGCATTCAAATAATTTGACTTCCGACTCATCTAAGAAAGATATTAAGGGATATTCTTCGATAAATAGAAAATATATGGAAAGCATTAAAAAGGCTCTACCTTGAAATAAATGGCCATATCTTCGTCAAAAATCGCCCCATTTCAAGTATAAAGGTGTTTTAAGAATTCACGCAATCTTTGGAACAAAACTGCATTAAAATAATTTGACTTCCGACTCATCTAAGAAAGATATTAAGGGATATTCTTGATTAACAGAAAATATAAGGCAAACATTAAATAGGGTCAACCTTGAAATAAATGGCCATATCTTTGTCTCAAATTGCCCCATTTCAATTATAAAGGTGTTTTTAGAATTCACTTGATCTTTGGAACAAAACTGCATTAAAATAATTTGACTTCCGACTCATCCAAGAAAGATATTAAGGGATATTCTTGATTAACAGAAAATATATGGAAAGCATTAAATAGGGTCTACCTTGAAATAAATGGCCATATGTTCGTCAAAAATCGCCCCATTTCAATTATAAAGATGTTTTTAGAATTCACTCGATCTTTGGAACAAAACTGCATTAAAATAATTTGACTTCCGACTCATCTAAGAAAGATATTAAGGGATATTCTTCGATAAATAGAAAATATATGGAAAGCATTAAATAGGTTCTACCTTGAAATAAATGGCCATATCTTCGTCAAAAATTGCCCCATTTCAATTATAAAGGTGTTTTTAGAATTCACGCAATCTTTGGAACAAAACTGCATTAAAATAATTTGACTTCCGACTCATCTAAGAAAGATATTAAGGGATATTCTTCGATAAATAGAAAATATATGGAAAGCATTAAATAGGCTCTACCTTGAAATAAATGGCCATATCTTCGTCAAAAATTGCCCCATTTCAAGTATAAAAGTGTTTTTAGAATTCACGCAATCTTTGGAACAAAACTGCATTAAAATAATTTGACTTCCGACTCATCTAAGAAAGATATTAAGGGATATTCTTGATTAACAGAAAATATATGGAAAGCATTAAATAGGGTCTACCTTGAAATAAATGGCCATATGTTCGTCAAAAATTACCCCATTTCAATTATAAAGATGTTTTTAGAATTCACTCGATCTTTGGAACAAAACTGCATTAAAATAATTTGACTTCCGACTCATCTAAGAAAGATATTAAGGGATATTCTTCGATAAATAGAAAATATATGGAAAGCATTAAATAGGGTCTACCTTGAAATAAATGGCCATATCCTCGTCAAAAATTACTTCATTTCAATTATAAAGATGTTTTAAGAATTCACGCAATCTTTGGAACAAAACTGCATTAAAATAATTTGACTTCCGACTCATCTAAGAAAGATATTAAGGGATATTCTTGATTAACAGAAAATATATGGAAAGCATTAAATAGGGTCTACCATGAAATAAATGGCCATATGTTCGTCAAAAATCGCCCCATTTCAATTATAAAGCTGTTTTTAGAATTCACTCAATCTTTGAAACAAAACTGCATTAAAATAATTTGACTTCCGACTCATCTAAGAAAGATATTAAGGGATATTCTTCGATAAATAGAAAATATATGGAAAGCAATAAATAGGGTCTACCTTGAAATAAATGGCCATATCTTTGTCTCAAATTGCCCCCTTTCAATTATAAAGGTGTTTTTAGAATTCTTTGGAACAAAACTGTATTAAAATAATTTGACTTTCGACTCATCTAAGAAAGATATTAAAAGATATTCTTCGATTAATAGAAAATATAAGGCAAACATTAAATAGGGTCAACCTTGAAATAAATGGCCATATCTTTGTCTCAAATTGCCCCATTTCAATTATAAAGGTGTTTTTAGAATTCACGCAATCTTTGGAACAAAACTGCATTAAAATAATTTGACTTCCGACTCATCTAAGAAAGATATTAAGGGATATTCTTGATTAACAGAAAATATATGGAAAGCATTAAATAGGGTCTACCATGAAATAAATGGCCATATGTTCGTCAAAAATCGCCCCATTTCAATCATAAAGATGTTTTTAGAATTCACTCGATCTTTGGAACAAAACTGCATTAAAATAATTTGACTTCCGACTCATCTAAGAAAGATATTAAGGGATATTCTTCGATAAATAGAAAATATATGGAAAGCATTAAATAGGGTCTACCTTGAAATAAATGGCCATATCTTTGTCTCAAATTGCCCCATTTTAATTATAAAGATGTTTTTAGAATTTACGCAATCTTTGGAACAAAACTGCATTAAAATAATTTGACTTCCGACTCATCTAAGAAAGATATTAAGGGATATTCTTGATTAACAGAAAATATATGGAAAGCATTAAATAGGGTCTACCATGAAATAAATGGCCATATGTTCGTCAAAAATCGCCCCATTTCAATTATAAAGCTGTTTTTAGAATTCACTCAATCTTTGAAACAAAACTGCATTAAAATAATTTGACTTCCGACTCATCTAAGAAAGATATTAAGGGATATTCTTCGATAAATAGAAAATATATGGAAAGCATTAAATAGGCTCTACCTTGAAATAAATGGCCATATCTTCGTCAAAAATTGCCCTATTTCAAGTATAAAAGTGTTTTTAGAATTCACGCAATCTTTGGAACAAAACTGCATTAAAATAATTTGACTTCCGACTCATCTAAGAAAGATATTAAGGGATATTCTTCGATAAATAGAAAATATATGGAAAGCATTAAATAGGGTCTACCTTGAAATAAATGGTCATATCTTTGTCTCAAATTGCCCCATTTCAATTATAAAGGTGTTTTTAGAATTCACTCAATCTTTGAAACAAAACTGTGTTTAAATAATTTGACTTTCGACTCATCTAAGAAAGATATTAAAAGATATTCTTCGATTAATAGAAAATATAAGGCAAACATTAAATAGGGTCAACCTTGAAATAAATGGCCATATCTTTGTCTCAAATTGCCCCATTTCAATTATAAAGGTGTTTTTAGAATTCACGCAATCTTTGGAACAAAACTGCATTAAAATAATTTGACTTCCGACTCATCTAAGAAAGATATTAAGGGATATTCTTGATTAACAGAAAATATATGGAAAGCATTAAATAGGGTCTACCTTGAAATAAATGGCCATATGTTCGTCAAAAATTACCCCATTTCAATTATAAAGATGTTTTTAGAATTCACTCGATCTTTGGAACAAAACTGCATTAAAATAATTTGACTTCCGACTCATCTAAGAAAGATATTAAGGGATATTCTTCGATAAATAGAAAATATATGGAAAGCATTAAATAGGGTCTACCTTGAAATAAATGGCCATATCTTCGTCACAAATTGCCCCATTTCAATTATAAAGGTGTTTTAAGAATTCACGCAATCTTTGGAACAAAACTGCATTAAAATAATTTGACTTCCGACTCATCTAAGAAAGATATTAAGGGATATTCTTCGATAAATAGAAAATATATGGAAAGCATTAAATAGGCTCTACCTTGAAATAAATGGCCATATCTTCGTCAAAAATTGCCCCATTTCAAGTATAAAAGTGTTTTTAGAATTCACGCAATCTTTGGAACAAAACTGCATTAAAATAATTTGACTTCCGACTCATCTAAGAAAGATATTAAGGGATATTCTTGAATAACAAAAAATATATGGAAAGCATTAAATAGGGTCTACCATGAAATAAATGGCCATATGTTCGTCAAAAATCGCCCCATTTCAATTATAAAGCTGTTTTTAGAATTCACTCAATCTTTGAAACAAAACTGCATTAAAATATTTTGACTTCCGACTCATCTAAGAAAGATATTAAGGGATATTCTTCGATAAATAGAAAATATATGGAAAGCATTAAATAGGCTCTACCTTGAAATAAATGGCCATATCTTCGTCAAAAATTGCCCCATTTCAATTATAAAGGTGTTTTTAGAATTCACTCGATCTTTGGAACAAAACTGCATTAAAATAATTTGACTTCCGACTCATCTAAGAAAGATATTTAGGGATATTCTTCGATAAATACAAAATATATGGAAAGCATTAAATAGGGTCTACCTTGAAATAAATGGCCATATCATTGTCTCAAATTGCCCCATTTCAATTATAAAGGTGTTTTTAGAATTCTTTGGAACAGAACTGTATTAAAATAATTTGACTTTCGACTCATCTAAGAAAGATATTAAAAGATTTTCTTCGATTAATAGAAAATATAAGGCAAACATTAAATAGGGTCAACCTTGAAATAAATGGCCATATCTTTGTCTCAAATTGCCCCATTTCAATTATAAAGGTGTTCTTAGAATTCACTCGATCTTTGGAACAAAACTAAATTAAAATAATTTGACTTCCGACTCATCTAAGAAAGATATTAAGGGATATTCTTGATTAACAGAAAATATATGGAAAGCATTAAATAGGGTCTACCTTGAAATAAATGGCCATATCTTCGTCAAAAATTGCCCCATTTCAATTATAAAGGTGTTTTAAGAATTCGCGCAATCTTTGAAACAAAACTGCATTAAAATAATTTGACTTCCGACTCATCTAAGAAAGATATTAAGGGATATTCTTCGATTAATAGAAAATATAAGGCAAACATTAAATAGGGTCAGCCTTGAAATAAATGGCCATATCTTCGTCAAAAATTGCCCCATTTCAATTATAAAGGTGTCTTTAGAATTCACTTAATCTTTGGAACAAAACTGCATTAAAATATTTTGACTTCCGGCTCATCTAAGAAAGATATTAAGGGATATTCTTCGATAAATAGAAAATATATGGAAAGCATTAAATAGGTTCTACCTTGAAATAAATGGCCATATCCTCGTCAAAAATTACCCTATTTCAATTATAAAGGTGTTTTTAGAATTCACTCGATCTTTGGAATAAAACTGCATTAAAATAATTTGACTTTCGAATCATCTAAGATAGATATTAAGAGATATTCTTCGATTAATAGAAAAAATAAGGCAAACATTAAATAGGGTCAACCTTGAAATAAATGGCCATATCTTTGTCTCAAATTGCCCCATTTCAAATATAAAGGTGTTTTTAGAATTCACTTGATCTTTGGAACAAAACTGCATTAAAATAATTTGACTTCCGACTCATCTAAGAACGATATTAAGGGATATTGTTGATTAACAGAAAATAAATGGAAAGCATTAAATAGGGTCTACCTTGAAATAAATGGCCATATCTTCGTCCAAAATTGCCCCATTTCAATTATAAAGGTGTTTTTAGAATTCACTCGATCTTTGGAACAAAACTGCATTAAAATAATTTGACTTCCGACTCATCTAAGAAAGATATTAAGGGATATTCTTCGATAAATAGAAAATATATGGAAAGCATTAAATAGGGTCAACCTTGAAATAAATGGCCATATCTTCGTCAAAAATTGCCCCATTTCAATTATAAAGATGTTTTTAGAATTTGCTCGATCTTTGGAACAAAACTGCATTAAAAAATTTTTTTGAACTCCGACTCATCTAAGAAAGATATTAAGGGATATTCTTCGATAAATAGAAAATATATGGAAAGCATTAAATAGGGTCTACCTTGAAATAAATGGCCATATCTTCGTCAAAAATTGCCCCCTTTCAATTATAAAGATGTTTGTAGAATTCGCTCGATCTTTGGAACAAAACTGCATTAAAATAATTTAACTTCCGACTCATCTAAGAAAGATATGAAGGGATATTCTTCGAATAATAGAAAATATATGGAAAGCATTAAATAGGGTCTACCTTGAAATAAATGCCATATCTTCGTCCAAAATTGCCCCATTTCAATTATAAAGGTGTTTTTAGAATTCAATCGATCTTTGAAACAAAACTACATTAAAATAATTTGACTTCCGACTCATCTAAGAAAGATATTAAGAGATATTCTTCGATTAATAGAAAATAATAGGCAAACATTAAATAGCGTCAACCTTGAAATAAATGGCCATATCTTCGTCAAAAATTGCCCCATTTCAATTATAAAGGTGTTTTTAGAATTCACTCGATCTTTGGAACAAAACTGCATTAAAATAATTTGACTTCCAACTCATCTAAGAAAGATATTAAGGGATATTCTTCGATAAATAGAAAATATATCGAAAGCATTAAATAGGCTCTACCTTGAAATAAATGGCCATATCTTCGTCAAAAATTGCCTCATTTCAATTATAAAGGTGTTTTTAGAATTCACTCAATCTTTGGAACAAAACTGCATTAAAATAATTTGACTTCCGACTCATCTAAGAAAGATATTAAGGGATATTGTTGATTAACAGAAAATATATGGAAAGCATTATATAGGGTCTGCCTTGAAATAGATGGCCATATCTTCGTCAAAAATTGCCCCCTTTCAATTAAAAAGATGTTTTTAGAATTCGCTCGACCTTTGGAACAAAACTTCGTTAAAATAATTTGACTTTCGACTCATCTAAGAAAGATATTAAGGGATATTCTTCGATAAATAGCAAATATATGGAAAGCATTAAATAGGGTCTACCTTGAAATAAATGGCCATATCTTCGTCCAAAATTGTCCCATTTCAATTATAAAGATGTTTTTAGAATTCTTTGGAATAAAACTGCATTAAAATAATTTGACTTCCGACTCATCTAAGCAAGATATTAAGGGATATTCTTCGATAAATAGAAAATATATGGAAAGCATTAAATAGGGTCTACCTTGAAATAAATGGCCATATCTTCGTAAAAAATTGCCCCATATCAATTATAAAGGTGTTTTTAGAATTCAATCGATCTTTGGAACAAAACTGCATTAAAATAATTTGACTTCCGACTCATCTAAGAAAGATATTAAGGGATATTCTTCGATAAATAGAAAATATATGGAAAGCATTAAATAGGGTCTACCTTGAAATAAATGGCCATATCTTCGTCCAAAATTGCCCCATTTCAATTATAAAGATGTTTTTAGAATTCTTTGAAACAAAACTGCATTAAAATAATTTGACTTCCGACTCATCTAAGAAAGATATTAAGGGATATTCTTCGATAAATAGAAAATATATGGAAAGCATTAAATAGGGTCTACCTTGAAATAAATGGCCATATCTTCGTCAAAAATTGCCCCATTTCAATTATAAAGGTGTTTTTACAATTTACCTGATCTTTGAAACAAAACTGCATTAAAATAGTTTGACTTCCGACTCATCTAAGCAAGATATTAAGGGATATTCTTCGATAAATAGAAAATATATGGAAAGCATTAAATAGGGTCTACCTTGAAATAAATGGCCATATCTTCGTCAAAAATTGCCCCCTTTCAATTATAAAGATGTTTTTAGAGTTCGCTCGACCTTTGGAACAAAACTTCTTAAAATAATTTGACGTCCGACTCATCTAAGAATGATATTAAGGGGTATTCTTGATTAACAGAAAATATATGGAAAGCATTAAATAGGCTCTACCTTGAAATAAATGGCCATATCTTCGTCAAAAATTGCCCCATTTCAATTATAAAGGTGTTTTTAGAATTCACTTGATCTTTGGAACAAAACTGCATTAAAATAGTTTGACTTCCGACTCATCTAAGAAAGATATTAAGGGATATTCTTCGATAAATAGAAAATATATGGAAAGCATTAAATAGGGTCTACCTTGAAATAAATGGCCATATCTTCGTCAAAAATTGCCCCATTTCAATTACAAAGGTGTTTTTAGAATTCACTCGATCTTTGGAACAAAACTGCATTAAAATAATTTGACTTCCGACTCATCTAAGAAAGATATTAAGGGATATTCGATAAATAGAAAATATATGGAAAGCATTAAATAGGGTCTACCTTGAAATAAATGGCCATATCTTCGTCCAAAATTGCCCCATTTCAATTATAAAGATGTTTTTAGAATTCTTTGGAATAAAATTGCATTAAAATAATTTGACTTTCGACTGATCTAAGCAAGATATTAAGGGATATTCTTCGATATATAGAAAATATATGGAAAACATTAAATAGGGTCTACCTTGAAATAAATGGCCATATCTTCGTAAAAAATTGCCCCATTTCAATTATAAAGGTGTTTTTAGAATTCACTCAATCTTTGGAACAAAGCTGCATTAAAATAATTTGACTTCCGACTCATCTAAGAAAGATATTAAGGGATATTCTTCGATAAATAGAAAATATATGGAAAGCATTAAATAGGGTCTACCTTGAAATAAATGGCCATATCTTCGTCCAAAATTGCCCCATTTCAATTATAAAGATGTTTTTAGAATTCACTTAATTTTTGAAACAAAACTGCATTAAACTAATTTGACTTCCGACTCATCTAAGAAAGATATTAAGGGATATTCTTCGATAAATAGAAAATATATGGAAAGTATTAAATAGGGTCTACCTTGAAATAAATGGCCTTATCTTTGTCTCAAATTGCCCCATTTCAATTATAAAGGTGTTTTTAGAATTCACTCAATCTTTGGAACAAAACCACATTAAAATAATTTGACTTCCGACTCATCTAAGAAAGATATTAAGGGATATTCTTGATTAATAGAAAATATATGGAAAGCATTAAATAGGGTCAACCTTGAAATAAATGGCCATATCTTCGTCAAAAATTGCCCCATTTCAATTATAAAGGTGTTTTTAGAATTTACTTGATCTTTGAAACAAAACTGCGTTAAAATAATTTGACTTCCGACTCATCTAAGAAAGATATTAAGGGATATTCTTCGATAAATAGAAAATATATGGAAAGCATTAAATAGGGTCTACCTTGAAATAAATGGCCATATCTTCGTCCAAAATTGCCCCATTTCAATTATAAAGATGTTTTTAGAATTCTTTGAAACAAAACTGCATTAAAATAATTTGACTTCCGACTCATCTAAGAAAGATATTAAGGGATATTCTTCGATAAATAGAAAATATATGGAAAGCATTAAATAGGGTCTACCTTGAAATAAATGGCCATATCTTCGTAAAAAATTGCCCCATTTCAATAATAAAGGTGTTTTTAGAATTCACTCAATCTTTGGAACAAAACTGCATTAAAATAATTTGACTTCCGACTCATCTAAGAAAGATATTAAGGGATATTCTTCGATAAATAGAAAATATATGGAAAGCATTAAATAAAGTCTACCTTGAAATAAATGGCCATATCTTCGTCCAAAATTGCCCCATTTCAATTATAAAGGTGTTTTTAGAATTCACTCGATCTTTGGAACAAAACTGCATTAAAATATTTTGACTTACGAGTCATGTAAGAAAGATATTAAGGGATATTCTTCGATAAATTGAAAATATATGGAAAGCATTAAATAGGGTCTACCTTGAAATAAATGGCCATATCTTCGTCCAAAATTGCCCCCTTTCAATTATAAAGATGTTTTTAGAGTTCGCTCGACCTTTGGAACAAAACTTCTTAAAATAATTTGACGTCCGACTCATCTAAGAAAGATATTAAGGGGTATTCTTGATTAACAGAAAATATATGGAAAGCATTAAATAGGCTCTACCTTGAAATAAATGGCCATATCTTCGTCAAAAATTGCCATATTTCAATTATAAAGGTGTTTTTACAATTTACTTGATCTTTGAAACAAAACTGCATTAAAATAATTTGACTTCCGACTCATCTAAGCAAGATATTAAGGGATATTCTTCGATAAATAGAAAATATATGGAAAGCATTAAATAGGGTCTACCTTGAAATAAATGGCCATATCTTCGTAAAAAATTGCCCCATTTCAATTATAAAGGTGTTTTTGGAATTCAATCGATCTTTGGAACAAAACTGCATTAAAATAATTTGACTTCCGACTCATCTAAGAAAGATATTAAGGGATATTCTTCGATAAATAGAAAATATATGCAAAGCATTAAATAGGGTCTACCTTGAAATAAATGGCCATATCTTCGTCCAAAATTGCCCCATTTCAATTATAAAGATGTTTTTAGAAATCTTTGGAATAAAACTGCATTAAAATAATTTGACTTCCGACTGATCTAAGCAAGATATTAAGGGATATTCTTCGATATATAGAAAATATATGGAAAACATTAAATAGGGTCTACCTTGAAATAAATGGCCATATCTTCGTAAAAAATTGCCCCATTTCAATTATAAAGGTGTTTTTGGAATTCACTCAATCTTTGGAACAAAACTGCATTAAAATAATTTGACTTCCGACTCATCTAAGAAAGATATTAAGGGATATTCTTCGATAAATAGAAAATATATGGAAAGCATTAAATAGGGTCTACCTTGAAATAAATGGCCATATCTTCGTCAAAAATTGCCCCATTTCAATTATAAAGGTGTTTTTAGAATTCACGCAATCTTTGGAACAAAACTGCATTAAAATAATTTGACTTCCGACTCATCTAAGAAAGATATTAAGGGATATTCTTCGATAAATAGAAAATATATGGAAAGCATTAAATAGGGTCTACCTTGAAATAAATGGCCATATCTTCGTCCAAAATTGCCCCATTTCAATTATAAAGATGTTTTTAGAATTCAATCGATCTTTGGAACAAAACTGCATTAAAATATATTGACTTCCGACTCATCTAAGAAAGATATTAAGGGATATTCTTCGATAAATAGAAAATATATGGAAAGCATTAAATAGGGTCTACCTTGAAATAAATGGCCATATCTTCGTCCAAAATTGCCCCATTTAAATTATAAAGATGTTTTTAGAATTCTTTGGAATAAAACTGCATTAAAATAATTTGACTTCCGACTGATCTAAGCAAGATATTAAGGGATATTCTTCGATAAATAGAAAATATATGGAAAGCATTAAATAGGCTCTACCTTGAAATAAATGGCCATATCTTCGTAAAAAATTGCCCCATTTCAATTATAAAGGTGTTTTTAGAATTCACTCAATCTTTGGAACAAAACTGCATTAAAATAATTTGACTTACGACTCATCTAAGAAAGATATTAAGGGATATTCTTCGATAAATAGAAAATATATGGAAAGCATTAAATAGGGTCTACCTTGAAATAAATGGCCATATCTTCGTCCAAAATTGCCCCATTTCAATTATAAAGATGTTTTTAGAAATCTTTGGAATAAAACTGCATTAAAATAATTTGACTTCCGACTGATCTAAGCAAGATATTAAGGGATATTCTTCGATATATAGAAAATATATGGAAAACATTAAATAGGGTCTACCTTGAAATAAATGGCCATATCTTCGTAAAAAATTGCCCCATTTCAATTATAAAGGTGTTTTTGGAATTCACTCAATCTTTGGAACAAAACTGCATTAAAATAATTTGACTTCCGACTCATCTAAGAAAGATATTAAGGGATATTCTTCGATAAATAGAAAATATATGGAAAGCATTAAATAGGGTCTACCTTGAAATAAATGGCCATATCTTCGTCCAAAATTGCCCCATTTCAATTATAAAGATGTTTTTAGAATTCACTCAATTTTTGAAACAAAACTGCATTAAAATAATTTGACTTCCGACTCATCTAAGAAAGATATTAAGGGATATTCTTCGATAAATAGAAAATATATGGAAAGTATTAAATAGGGTCTACCTTGAAATAAATGGCCATATCTTTGTCTCAAATTGCCCCATTTCAATTATAAAGGTGTTTTTAGAATTCACTCAATCTTTGGAACAAAACTACATTAAAATAATTTGACTTCCGACTCATCTAAGAAAGATATTAAGGGATATTCTTCGATAAATAGAAAATATATGGAAAGTATTAAATAGGGTCTACCTTGAAATAAATGGCCATATCTTTGTCTCAAATTGCCCCATTTCAATTATAAAGGTGTTTTTAGAATTCACTCAATCTTTGGAACAAAACTACATTAAAATAATTTGACTTCCGACTCATCTAAGAAAGATATTAAGGGATATTCTTGATTAATAGAAAATATATGGAAAGCATTAAATAGGGTCAACCTTGAAATAAATGGCCATATCTTCGTCAAAAATTGCCCCATTTCAATTATAAAGATGTTTTTAGAATTCACGCAATCTTTGGAACAAAACTGCATTAAAATAATTTGACTTCCGACTCATCTAAGAAAGATATTAAGGGATATTCTTCGATAAATAGAAAATATATGGAAAGCATTAAATAGGGTCTACCTTGAAATAAATGGCCATATCTTCGTCCAAAATTGCCCCATTTCAATTATAAAGATGTTTTTAGAATTCAATCGATCTTTGGAACAAAACTGCATTAAAATATATTGACTTCCGACTCATCTAAGAAAGATATTAAGGGATATTCTTCGATAAATAGAAAATATATGGAAAGCATTAAATAGGGTCTACCTTGAAATAAATGGCCATATCTTTGTCTCAAATTGCCCCATTTCAATTATAAAGGTGTTTTTAGAATTCGCTCAATCTTTGGAACAAAACTGCATTAAAATAATTTGACTTCCGACTCATCTAAGAAAGATATTAAGGGATATTCTTGATTAACAGAAAATATATGGAAAGCATTAAATAGGGTCAACCTTGAAATAAATGGCCATATCTTCGTCAAAAATTGCCCCATTTCAATTATAAAGGTGTTTTTAGAATTCACGCAATCTTTGGAACAAAACTGCATTAAAATAATTTGACTTCCGACTCATCTAAGAAAGATATTAAGGGATATTCTTCGATAAATAGAAAATATACGGAAAGCATTAAATAGGGTCTACCTTGAAATAAATGGCCATATCTTCGTCCAAAATTGCCCCATTTCAATTATAAAGATGTTCTTAGAATTCAATCGATCTTTGGAACAAAACTGCATTAAAATATATTGACTTCCGACTCATCTAAGAAAGATATTAAGGGATATTCTTCGATAAATAGAAAATATATGGAAAGCATTAAATAGGGTCTACCTTGAAATAAATGGCCATATCTTCGTCCAAAATTGCCCCATTTAAATTATAAAGATGTTTTTAGAATTCTTTGGAATAAAACTGCATTAAAATAATTTGACTTCCGACTGATCTAAGCAAGATATTAAGGGATATTCTTCGATATATAGAAAATATATGGAAAACATTAAATAGGGTCTACCTTGAAATAAATGGCCATATCTTCGTAAAAAATTGCCCCATTTCAATTATAAAGGTGTTTTTAGAATTCACTCAATCTTTGGAACAAAACTGCATTAAAATAATTTGACTTACGACTCATCTAAGAAAGATATTAAGGGATATTCTTCGATAAATAGAAAATATATGGAAAGCATTAAATAGGGTCTACCTTGAAATAAATGGCCATATCTTCGTCCAAAATTGCCCCATTTCAATTATAAAGATGTTTTAAAATTCACTCAATCTTTAAAACAAAACTGCATTAAAATAATTTGACTTCCGACTCATCTAAGAAAGATATTAAGGGATATTCTTCGATAAATAGAAAATATATGGAGAGCATTAAATAGGGTCTACCTTGAAATAAATGGCCATATCTTCGTCCAAAATTGCCCCATTTCAATTATAAAGGTGTTTTTAGAATTCACTTGATCTTTGGAACAAAACTGCATTAAAATAATTTGACTTCCGACTCATCTAAGAAAGATATTAAGGGATATTCTTCGATAAATAGAAAATATATGGAAAGCATTAAATAGGGTCTACCTTGAAATAAATGGCCATATCTTCGTCAAAAATTGCCCACTTTCAATTATAAAGATGTTTTTAGAACTCGCTCGATCTTTGGAACAAAACTGCATTAAAGTAATTTGACTTCCGACTCATCTAAGAAAGATATTAAGGGATATTCTTGATTAACAGAAAATATATGGAAAGCATTAAATAGGGTCTACCTTGAAATAAATGGCCATATCTTCGTCAAAAATTGCCCCATTTCAATTATAAAGGTGTTTTTAGAATTCACTCAATCTTTGAAACAAAACTGCATTAAAATATTTTGACTTACGAGTCATGTAAGAAAGATATTAAGGGATATTCTTCGATAAATAGAAAATATATGAAAGCATTAAATAGGGTCTACCTTGAAATAAATGGCCATATCTTCGTCAAAAATTGCCCCCTTTCAATTATAAAGATGTTTTTAGAGTTCGCTCGACCTTTGGAATAAAGTTTCATTAAAATAATTTGACGTCCGACTCATCTAAGAAAGATATTAAGGGGTATTCTTGATTAACAGAAAATATATGGAAAGCATTAAATAGGGTCTACCTTGAAATAAATGGCCATATCTTCGTCAAAAATTGCCCCATTTCAATTATAAAGGTGTTTTTAGAATTCACTCGATCTTTCGAACAAAACTGCATTAAAATAATTTGACTTCCGACTCATCTAAGAAAGATATTAAGGGATATTCTTGATTAACAGAAAATATATGGAAAGCATTAAATAGGGTCTACCTTGAAATAAATGGCCATATCTTCGTCAAAAATTGCCTCCTTTCAATTATAAAGGTGTTTTTAGAATTCGCTCAAACTTTGGAACAAAACTGCATTAAAATATTTTGACTTCCGACTCATCTAAGAAAGATATTAAGGGATATTCTTCGATAAATAGAAAATATATGGAAAGCATTAAATAGGGTCTACCTTGAAATAAATGGCCATATCTTCGTCAAAAATTGCCCCATTTCAATTATAAAGGTGTTTTTAAAATTCACTTAATCTTCGAAACAAAACTGCATTAAAATAATTTGACTTCCGACTCATCTAAGAAAGATATTAAGGGATATTTTTCGATAAATAGAAAATATATGGAAAGCATTAAATAGGGTCTACCTTGAAATAAATGGCCATATCTTTGTCTCAAATTGCCCCATTTCAATTATAAAGGTGTTTTTAGAATTCACTCAGTCTTTGGAACAAAACCACATTAAAATAATTTGACTTCCGACTCATCTAAGAAAGATATTAAGGGATATTCTTGATTAACAGAAAATATATGGAAAGCATTAAATAGGGTCAACCTTGAAATAAATGGCCATATCTTCGTCCAAAATTGCCCCATTTCAATTATAAAGGTGTTTTTAGAATTCACTCGATCTTTGGAACAAAACTGCATTAAAATAATTTGACTTCCGACTCATCTAAGAAAGATATTAAGGGATATTCTTCGATAAATAGAAAATATATGGAAAGCATTAAATAGGGTCTACCTTGAAATAAATGGCCATATCTTTGTCTCAAATTGCCCCATTTAAATTATAAATATGTTTTTAGAATTCTTTGGAATAAAACTGCATTAAAATAATTTGACTTCCGACTGCTCTAAGCAAGATATTAAGGGATATTCTTCGATATATAGAAAATATATGGAAAACATTAAATAGGGTCTACCTTGAAATAAATGGCCATATCTTCGTAAAAAATTGCCCCATTTCAATTATAAAGGTGTTTTTAGAATTCACTCAATCTTTGGAACAAAACTGCATTAAAATAATTTGACTTACGACTCATCTAAGAAAGATATTAAGGGATATTCTTCGATAAATAAAAAATATATGGAAAGCATTAAATAGGGTCTACCTTGAAATAAATGGCCATATCTTCGTAAAAAATTGCCCCATTTCAATTATAAAGATGTTTTAAAATTCACTCAATCTTTAAAACAAAACTGCATTAAAATAATTTGACTTCCGACTCATCTAAGAAAGATATTAAGGGATATTCTTCGATAAATAGAAAATATATGGAAAGCATTAAATAGGGTCTACCTTGAAATAAATGGCCATATCTTTGTCTCAAATTGCCCCATTTCAATTATAAAGGTGTTTTTAGAATTCACTCAATCTTTGGAACAAAAGTGCATTAAAATAATTTGACTTCCGACTCATCTAAGAAAGATATTAAGGGATATTCTTGATTAATAGAAAATATATGGAAAGCATTAAATAGGGTCAACCTTGAAATAAATGGCCATATCTTCGTCAAAAATTGCCCCATTTCAATTATAAAGGTGTTTTTAGAATTCACGCAATCTTTGGAACAAAACTGCATTAAAATAATTTGACTTCCGACTCATCCAAGAAAGATATTAAGGGATATTCTTCAATAAACTGAAAATATATGGAAAGCATTAAATAGGGTCTACCTTGAAATAAATGGCCATATCTTCGTCCAAAATTGCCCCATTTCAATTATAAAGGTGTTTTTAGAATTCACTCGATCTTTGGAACAAAGCTGCATTAAAATAATTTGACTTCCGACTCATCTAAGAAAGATATTAAGGGATATTCTTCGATAAATAGAAAATATATGGAAAGCATTAAATAGGGTCTACCTTGAAATAAATGGCCATATCTTCGTCAAAAATTGCCCACTTTCAATTATAAAGATGTTTTTAGAACTCGCTCGATCTTTGGAACAAAACTGCATTAAAGTAATTTGACTTCCGACTCATCTAAGAAAGATATTAAGGGATATTCTTGATTAACAGAAAATATATGGAAAGCATTAAATAGGGTCTACCTTGATATAAATGGCCATATCTTCGTCAAAAATTGCCCCATTTCAATTATAAAGGTGTTTTTAGAATTCACTCAATCTTTGGAACAAAACTACATTAAAATAATTTGACTTCCGACTCATCTAAGAAAGATATTAAGGGATATTCTTCGATAAATAGAAAATATATGGAAAGCATTAAATAGGGTCTACCTTGAAATAAATGGCCATATCTTCGTCAAAAATTGCCCTATATCAATTATAAAGGTGTTTTTAGAATTCAGTTGATCTTTGGAACAAAACTGCATTAAAATATTTTGACTTGCGAGTCATGTAAGAAAGATATTAAGGGATATTCTTCGATAAATTGAAAATATATGCAAAGCATTAAATAGGGTCTACCTTGAAATAAATGGCCATATCTTCGTCAAAAATTGCCCCCTTTCAATTATAAAGATGTTTTTAGAGTTCGCTCGACCTTTGGAATAAAACTTCATTAAAATAATTTGACGTCCGACTCATCTAAGAAAGATATTAAGGGGTATTCTTGATTAACAGAAAATATATGGAAAGCATTAAATAGGGTCTACCTTGAAATAAATGGCCATATCTTCGTCAAAAATTGCCCCATTTCAATTATAAAGGTGTTTTTAGAATTCACTCGATCTTTCGAACAAAACTGCATTAAAATATTTTGACTTCCGACTCATCTAAGAAAGATATTAAGGGATATTCTTGATTAACAGAAAATATATGGAAAGCATTAAATAGGGTCTACCTTGAAATAAATGGCCATATCTTCGTCAAAAATTGCCTCCTTTCAATTATAAAGGTGTTTTTAGAATTCGCTCAAACTTTGCAACAAAACTGCATTAAAATATTTTGACTTCCGACTCATCTAAGAAAGATATTAAGGGATATTCTTCGATAAATAGAAAATATATGGAAAGCATTAAATAGGGTCTACCTTGAAATAAATGGCCATATCTTCGTCAAAAATTGCCCCATTTCAATTATAAAGGTGTTTTTAAAATTCACTTAATCTTCGAAACAAAACTGCATTAAAATAATTTGACTTCCGACTCATCTAAGAAAGATATTAAGGGATATTTTTCGATAAATAGAAAATATATGGAAAGCATTAAATAGGGTCTACCTTGAAATAAATGGCCATATCTTTGTCTCAAATTGCCCCATTTCAATTATAAAGGTGTTTTTAGAATTCACTCAATCTTTGGAACAAAACCACATTAAAATAATTTGACTTCCGACTCATCTAAGAAAGATATTAAGGGATATTCTTGATTAACAGAAAATATATGGAAAGCATTAAATAGGGTCAACCTTGAAATAAATGGCCATATCTTCGTCAAAAATTGCCCCATTTCAATTATAAAGGTGTTTTTAGAATTCACGCAATCTTTGGAACAAAACTGCATTAAAATAATTTGACTTCCGACTCATCCAAGAAAGATATTAAGGGATATTCTTCGATAAACAGAAAATATATGGAAAGCATTAAATAGGGTCTACCTTGAAATAAATGGCCATATCTTCGTCCAAAATTGCCCCATTTCAATTATAAAGGTGTTTTTAGAATTCACTCGATCTTTGGAACAAAACTGCATTAAAATAATTTGACTTCCGACTCATCTAAAAAAGATATTAAGGGATTTTCTTCAACAAATAGAAAATATATGGAAAGCATTAAATAGGGTCTACCTTGAAATAAATGGCCATATCTTCGTCCAAAATTGCCCCACTTCAATTATAAAGATGTTTTTAGAACTCGCTCGATCTTTGGAACAAAACTGCATTAAAGTAATTTGACTTCCGACTCATCTAAGAAAGATATTAAGGGATATTCTTCGATAAATAGAAAATATATGGAAAGCATTAAATAGGGTCTACCTTGAAATAAATGGCCATATCTTCGTAAAAAATTGCCCCATTTCAATAATAAAGGTGTTTTTAGAATTCACTCAATCTTTGGAACAAAACTGCATTAAAATAATTTGACTTCCGACTCATCTAAGAAAGATATTAAGGGATATTCTTCGATAAATAGAAAATATATGGAAAGCATTAAATAAAGTCTACCTTGAAATAAATGGCCATATCTTCGTCCAAAATTGCCCCATTTCAATTATAAAGGTGTTTTTAGAATTCACTCGATCTTTGGAACAAAACTGCATTAAAATATTTTGACTTACGAGTCATGTAAGAAAGATATTAAGGGATATTCTTCGATAAATAGAAAATATATGGAAAGCATTAAATAAAGTCTACCTTGAAATAAATGGCCATATCTTCGTCCAAAATTGCCCCATTTCAATTATAAAGGTGTTTTTAGAATTCACTCGATCTTTGGAACAAAACTGCATTAAAATAATTTGACTTCCGACTCATCTAAGAAAGATATTAAGGGATATTCTTCGATAAATAGAAAATATATGGAAAGCATTAAATAAAGTCTACCTTGAAATAAATGGCCATATCTTCGTCCAAAATTGCCCCATTTCAATTATAAAGGTGTTTTTAGAATTCACTCGATCTTTGGAACAAAACTGCATTAAAGTAATTTGACTTCCGACTCATCTAAGAAAGATATTAAGGGATATTCTTCGATAAACAGAAAATATATGGAAAGCATTAAATAGGCTCTACCTTGAAATAAATGGCCATATCTTCGTCAAAAATTGCCATATTTCAATTATAAAGGTGTTTTTACAATTTACTTGATCTTTGAAACAAAACTGCATTAAAATAATTTGACTTCCGACTGATCTAAGCAAGATATTAAGGGATATTCTTCGATAAATAGAAAATATATGGAAAGCATTAAATAGGGTCTACCTTGAAATAAATGGCCATATCTTCGTAAAAAATTGCCCCATTTCAATTATAAAGGTGTTTTTAGAATTCAATCGATCTTTGGAACAAAACTGCATTAAAATAATTTGACTTCCGACTCATCTAAGAAAGATATTAAGGGATATTCTTCGATAAATAGAAAATATATGCAAAGCATTAAATAGGGTCTACCTTGAAATAAATGGCCATATCTTCGTCCAAAATTGCCCCATTTCAATTATAAAGATGTTTTTAGAAATCTTTGGAATAAAACTGCATTAAAATAATTTGACTTCCGACTGATCTAAGCAAGATATTAAGGGATATTCTTCGATATATAGAAAATATATGGAAAACATTAAATAGGGTCTACCTTGAAATAAATGGCCATATCTTCGTAAAAAATTGCCCCATTTCAATTATAAAGGTGTTTTTGGAATTCACTCAATCTTTGGAACAAAACTGCATTAAAATAATTTGACTTCCGACTCATCTAAGAAAGATATTAAGGGATATTCTTCGATAAATAGAAAATATATGGAAAGCATTAAATAGGGTCTACCTTGAAATAAATGGCCATATCTTCGTCAAAAATTGCCCCATTTCAATTATAAAGGTGTTTTTAGAATTCACGCAATCTTTGGAACAAAACTGCATTAAAATAATTTGACTTCCGACTCATCTAAGAAAGATATTAAGGGATATTCTTCGATAAATAGAAAATATATGGAAAGCATTAAATAGGGTCTACCTTGAAATAAATGGCCATATCTTCGTCCAAAATTGCCCCATTTCAATTATAAAGATGTTTTTAGAATTCACTCGATCTTTGGAACAAAACTGCATTAAAATATATTGACTTCCGACTCATCTAAGAAAGATATTAAGGGATATTCTTCGATAAATAGAAAATATATGGAAAGCATTAAATAGGGTCTACCTTGAAATAAATGGCCATATCTTCGTCCAAAATTGCCCCATTTAAATTACAAAGATGTTTTTAGAATTCTTTGGAATAAAACTGCATTAAAATAATTTGACTTCCGACTGATCTAAGCAAGATATTAAGGGATATTCTTCGATATATAGAAAATATATGGAAAACATTAAATAGGGTCTACCTTGAAATAAATGGCCATATCTTCGTAAAAAATTGCCCCATTTCAATTATAAAGGTGTTTTTAGAATTCACTCAATCTTTGGAACAAAACTGCATTAAAATAATTTGACTTACGACTCATCTAAGAAAGATATTAAGGGATATTCTTCGATAAATAGAAAATATATGGAAAGCATTAAATAGGGTCTACCTTGAAATAAATGGCCATATCTTCGTCCAAAATTGCCCCATTTCAATTATAAAGATGTTTTTAGAAATCTTTGGAATAAAACCGCATTAAAATAATTTGACTTCCGACTGATCTAAGCAAGATATTAAGGGATATTCTTCGATATATAGAAAATATATGGAAAACATTAAATAGGGTCTACCTTGAAATAAATGGCCATATCTTCGTAAAAAATTGCCCCATTTCAATTATAAAGGTGTTTTTGGAATTCACTCAATCTTTGGAACAAAACTGCATTAAAATAATTTGACTTCCGACTCATCTAAGAAAGATATTAAGGGATATTCTTCGATAAATAGAAAATATATGGAAAGCATTAAATAGGGTCTACCTTGAAATAAATGGCCATATCTTCGTCCAAAATTGCCCCATTTCAATAATAAAGATGTTTTTAGAATTCACTCAATTTTTGAAACAAAACTGCATTAAAATAATTTGACTTCCGACTCATCTAAGAAAGATATTAAGGGATATTCTTCGATAAATAGAAAATATATGGAAAGTATTAAATAGGGTCTACCTTGAAATAAATGGCCATATCTTTGTCTCAAATTGCCCCATTTCAATTATAAAGGTGTTTTTAGAATTCACTCAATCTTTGGAACAAAACTACATTAAAATAATTTGACTTCCGACTCATCTAAGAAAGATATTAAGGGATATTCTTGATCAATAGAAAATATATGGAAAGCATTAAATAGGGTCAACCTTGAAATAAATGGCCATATCTTCGTCAAAAATTGCCCCATTTCAATTATAAAGGTGTTTTTAGAATTCACGCAATCTTTGGAACAAAACTGCATTAAAATAATTTGACTTTCGACTCATCTAAGAAAGATATTAAGGGATATTCTTCGATAAATAGAAAATATATGGAAAGCATTAAATAGGGTCTACCTTGAAATAAATGGCCATATCTTCGTCCAAAATTGCCCCATTTCAATTATAAAGATGTTTTTAGAATTCAATCGATCTTTGGAACAAAACTGCATTAAAATATATTGACTTCCGACTCATCTAAGAAAGATATTAAGGGATATTCTTCGATAAATAGAAAATATATGGAAAGCATTAAATAGGGTCTACCTTGAAATAAATGGCCATATCTTCGTCCAAAATTGCCCCATTTCAATTATAAAGATGTTTTTAGAATTCTTTGGAATAAAACTGCATTAAAATAATTTGACTTCCGACTGATCTAAGCAAGATATTAAGGGATATTCTTTGATATATAGAAAATATATGGAAAACATTAAATAGGCTCTACCTTGAAATAAATGGCCATATCTTCGTAAAAAATTGCCCCATTTCAATTATAAAGGTGTTTTTAGAATTCACTCAATCTTTGGAACAAAACTGCATTAAAATAATTTGACTTACGACTCATCTAAGAAAGATATTAAGGGATATTCTTCGATAAATAGAAAATATATGGAAAGCATTAAATAGGGTCTACCTTGAAATAAATGGCCATATCTTCGTCCAAAATTGCCCCATTTCAATTATAAAGATGTTTTTAGAATTCACTCAATCTTTAAAACAAAACTGCATTAAAATAATTTGACTTCCGACTCATCTAAGAAAGATATTAAGGGATATTCTTCGATAAATAGAAAATATATGGAAAGCATTAAATAGGGTCTACCTTGAAATAAATGGCCATATCTTTGTCTCAAATTGCCCCATTTCAATTATAAAGGTGTTTTTAGAATTCGCTCAATCTTTGGAACAAAACTGCATTAAAATAATTTGACTTCCGACTCATCTAAGAAAGATATTAAGGGATATTCTTGATTAATATAAAATATATGGAAAGCATTAAATAGGGTCAACCTTGAAATAAATGGCCATATCTTCGTCAAAAATTGCCCCATTTCAATTATAAAGGTGTTTTTAGAATTCACGCAATCTTTGGAACAAAACTGCATTAAAATAATTTGACTTCCGAGTCATCTAAGAAAGATATTAAGGGATATTCTTCGATAAATAGAAAATATATGGAAAGCATTAAATAGGGTCTACCTTGAAATAAATGGCCATATCTTCGTCCAAAATTGCCCCATTTCAATTATAAAGATGTTCTTAGAATTCAATCGATCTTTGGAACAAAACTGCATTAAAATATATTGACTTCCGACTCATCTAAGAAAGATATTAAGGGATATTCTTCGATAAATAGAAAATATATGGAAAGCATTAAATAGGGTCTACCTTGAAATAAATGGCCATATCTTCGTCCAAAATTGCCCCATTTAAATTATAAAGATGTTTTTAGAATTCTTTGGAATAAAACTGCATTAAAATAATTTGACTTCCGACTGATCTAAGCAAGATATTAAGGGATATTCTTCGATATATAGAAAATATATGGAAAACATTAAATAGGGTCTACCTTGAAATAAATGGCCATATCTTCGTAAAAAATTGCCCCATTTTAATTATAAAGGTGTTTTTAGAATTCACTCAATCTTTGGAACAAAACTGCATTAAAATAATTTGACTTACGACTCATCTAAGAAAGATATTAAGGGATATTCTTCGATAAATAGAAAATATATGGAAAGCATTAAATAGGGTCTACCTTGAAATAAATGGCCATATCTTCGTCCAAAATTGCCCCATTTCAATTATAAAGATGTTTTAAAATTCACTCAATCTTTAAAACAAAACTGCATTAAAATAATTTGACTTCCGACTCAACTAAGAAAGATATTAAGGGATATTCTTCGATAAATAGAAAATATATGGAAAGCATTAAATAGGGTCTACCTTGAAATAAATGGCCATATCTTCGTCCAAAATTGCCCCATTTCAATTATAAAGGTGTTTTTAGAATTCACTCGATCTTTGAAACAAAACTGCATTAAAATAATTTGACTTCCGACTCATCTAAGAAAGATATTAAGGGATATTCTTCGATAAATAGAAAATATATGGAAAGCATTAAATAGGGTCTACCTTGAAATAAATGGCCATATCTTCGTCCAAAATTGCCCCATTTCAATTATAAAGATGTTTTAAAATTCACTCAATCTTTAAAACAAAACTGCATTAAAATAATTTGACTTCCGACTCATCTAAGAAAGATATTAAGGGATATTCTTCGATAAATAGAAAATATATGGAAAGCATTAAATAGGGTCTACCTTGAAATAAATGGCCATATCTTCGTCCAAAATTGCCCCATTTCAATTATAAAGATGTTTTTAGAATTCAATCGATCTTTGGAACAAAACTGCATTAAAATATATTGACTTCCGACTCATCTAAGAAAGATATTAAGGGATATTCTTCGATAAATAGAAAATATATGGAAAGCATTAAATAGGGTCTACCTTGAAATAAATGGCCATATCTTCGTAAAAAATTGCCCCATTTCAATTATAAAGATGTTTTTAGAATTCTTTGGAATAAAACTGCATTAAAATAATTTGACTTCCGACTGATCTAAGCAAGATATTAAGGGATATTCTTTGATATATAGAAAATATATGGAAAACATTAAATAGGGTCTACCTTGAAATAAATGGCCATATCTTCGTCCAAAATTGCCCCATTTCAATTATAAAGATGTTCTTAGAATTCAATCGATCTTTGGAACAAAACTGCATTAAAATATATTGACTTCCGACTCATCTAAGAAAGATATTAAGGGATATTCTTCGATAAATAGAAAATATATGGAAAGCATTAAATAGGGTCTACCTTGAAATAAATGGCCATATCTTCGTCCAAAATTGCCCCATTTAAATTATAAAGATGTTTTTAGAATTCTTTGGAATAAAACTGCATTAAAATAATTTGACTTCCGACTGATCTAAGCAAGATATTAAGGGATATTCTTCGATATATAGAAAATATATGGAAAACATTAAATAGGGTCTACCTTGAAATAAATGGCCATATCTTCGTAAAAAATTGCCCCATTTTAATTATAAAGGTGTTTTTAGAATTCACTCAATCTTTGGAACAAAACTGCATTAAAATAATTTGACTTACGACTCATCTAAGAAAGATATTAAGGGATATTCTTCGATAAATAGAAAATATATGGAAAGCATTAAATAGGGTCTACCTTGAAATAAATGGCCATATCTTCGTCCAAAATTGCCCCATTTCAATTATAAAGATGTTTTAAAATTCACTCAATCTTTAAAACAAAACTGCATTAAAATAATTTGACTTCCGACTCATCTAAGAAAGATATTAAGGGATATTCTTCGATAAATAGAAAATATATGGAAAGCATTAAATAGGGTCTACCTTGAAATAAATGGCCATATCTTCGTCCAAAATTGCCCCATTTCAATTATAAAGGTGTTTTTAGAATTCACTCGATCTTTGAAACAAAACTGCATTAAAATAATTTGACTTCCGACTCATCTAAGAAAGATATTAAGGGATATTCTTCGATAAATAGAAAATATATGGAAAGCATTAAATAGGGTCTACCTTGAAATAAATGGCCATATCTTCGTCCAAAATTGCCCCATTTCAATTATAAAGATGTTTTAAAATTCACTCAATCTTTAAAACAAAACTGCATTAAAATAATTTGACTTCCGACTCATCTAAGAAAGATATTAAGGGATATTCTTCGATAAATAGAAAATATATGGAAAGCATTAAATAGGGTCTACCTTGAAATAAATGGCCATATCTTCGTCCAAAATTGCCCCATTTCAATTATAAAGATGTTTTTAGAATTCAATCGATCTTTGGAACAAAACTGCATTAAAATATATTGACTTCCGACTCATCTAAGAAAGATATTAAGGGATATTCTTCGATAAATAGAAAATATATGGAAAGCATTAAATAGGGTCTACCTTGAAATAAATGGCCATATCTTCGTCAAAAATTGCCCCATTTCAATTATAAAGATGTTTTTAGAATTCTTTGAAACAAAACTGCATTAAAATAATTTGACTTCCGACTCATCTAAGCAAGATATTAAGGGATATTCTTTGATATATAGAAAATATATGGAAAACATTAAATAGGCTCTACCTTGAAATAAATGGCCATATCTTCGTAAAAAATTGCCCCATTTCAATTATAAAGGTGTTTTTAGAATTCACTCAATCTTTGGAACAAAACTGCATTAAAATAATTTGACTTACGACTCATCTAAGAAAGATATTAAGGGATATTCTTCGATAAATAGAAAATATATGGAAAGCATTAAATAGGGTCTACCTTGAAATAAATGGCCATATCTTCGTCCAAAATTGCCCCATTTCAATTATAAAGATGTTTTTAGAATTCACTCAATCTTTAAAACAAAACTGCATTAAAATAATTTGACTTCCGACTCATCTAAGAAAGATATTAAGGGATATTCTTCGATAAATAGAAAATATATGGAAAGCATTAAATAGGGTCTACCTTGAAATAAATGGCCATATCTTTGTCTCAAATTGCCCCATTTCAATTATAAAGGTGTTTTTAGAATTCGCTCAATCTTTGGAACAAAACTGCATTAAAATAATTTGACTTCCGACTCATCTAAGAAAGATATTAAGGGATATTCTTGATTAATAGAAAATATATGGAAAGCATTAAATAGGGTCAACCTTGAAATAAATGGCCATATCTTCGTCAAAAATTGACCCATTTCAATTATAAAGGTGTTTTTAGAATTCACGCAATCTTTGGAACAAAACTGCATTAAAATAATTTGACTTCCGAGTCATCTAAGAAAGATATTAAGGGATATTCTTCGATAAATAGAAAATATATGGAAAGCATTAAATAGGGTCTACCTTGAAATAAATGGCCATATCTTCGTCCAAAATTGCCCCATTTCAATTATAAAGATGTTCTTAGAATTCAATCGATCTTTGGAACAAAACTGCATTAAAATATATTGACTTCCGACTCATCTAAGAAAGATATTAAGGGATATTCTTCGATAAATAGAAAATATATGGAAAGCATTAAATAGGGTCTACCTTGAAATAAATGGCCATATCTTCGTCCAAAATTGCCCCATTTCAATTATAAAGATGTTTTTAGAATTCCTTGGAATAAAACTGCATTAAAATAATTTGACTTCCGACTCATCTAAGAAAGATATTAAGGGATATTCTTCGATAAATAGAAAATATATGGAAAGCATTAAATAGGGTCTACCTTGAAATAAATGGCCATATCTTCGTCAAAAATTGCCCACTTTCAATTATAAAGATGTTTTTAGAACTCGCTCGATCTTTGGAACAAAACTGCATTAAAGTAATTTGACTTCCGACTCATCTAAGAAAGATATTAAGGGATATTCTTCGATAAATAGAAAATATATGGAAAGCATTAAATAGGGTCTACCTTGAAATAAATGGCCATATCTTCGTCAAAAATTGCCCCATTTCAATTATAAAGGTGTTTTTGGAATTCTCTCAATCTTTGGAACAAAACTGCATTAAAATATTTTGACTTCCGACTCATGTAAGAAAGATATTAAGGGATATTCTTCGATAAATTGAAAATATATGCAAAGCATTAAATAGGGTCTACCTTGAAATAAATGGCCATATCTTCGTCAAAAATTGCCCCCTTTCAATTATAAAGATGTTTTTAGAGTTCGCTCGACCTTTGGAATAAAGTTTCATTAAAATAATTTGACGTCCGACTCATCTAAGAAAGATATTAAGGGGTATTCTTGATTAACAGAAAATATATGGAAAGCATTAAATAGGGTCTACCTTGAAATAAATGGCCATATCTTCGTCAAAAATTGCCCCATTTCAATTATAAAGGTGTTTTTAGAATTCACTCGATCTTTCGAACAAAACTGCATTAAAATAATTTGACTTCCGACTCATCTAAGAAAGATATTAAGGGATATTCTTGATTAACAGAAAATATATGGAAAGCATTAAATAGGGTCTACCTTGAAATAAATGGCCATATCTTCGTCAAAAATTGCCTCCTTTCAATTATAAAGGTGTTTTTAGAATTCGATCAAACTTTGGAACAAAACTGCATTAAAATATTTTGACTTCCGACTCATCTAAGAAAGATATTAAGGGATATTCTTCGATAAATAGAAAATATATGGAAAGCATTAAATAGGGTCTACCTTGAAATAAATGGCCATATCTTCGTCAAAAATTGCCCCATTTCAATTATAAAGGTGTTTTTAAAATTCACTTAATCTTCGAAACAAAACTGCATTAAAATAATTTGACTTCCGACTCATCTAAGAAAGATATTAAGGGATATTTTTCGATAAATAGAAAATATATGGAAAGCATTAAATAGGGTCTACCTTGAAATAAATGGCCATATCTTTGTCTCAAATTGCCCCATTTCAATTATAAAGGTGTTTTTAGAATTCACTCAGTCTTTGGAACAAAACCACATTAAAATAATTTGACTTCCGACTCATCTAAGAAAGATATTAAGGGATATTCTTGATTAACAGAAAATATATGGAAAGCATTAAATAGGGTCAACCTTGAAATAAATTGCCATATCTTCGTCAAAAATTGCCCCATTTCAATTATAAAGGTGTTTTTAGAATTCACTCAATCTTTGGAACAAAACTGCATTAAAATAATTTGACTTCCGACTCATCTAAGAAAGATATTAAGGGATATTCTTCGATAAATAGAAAATATATGGAAAGCATTAAATAGGGTCTACCTTGAAATAAATGGCCATATCTTTGTCTCAAATTGCCCCATTTAAATTATAAATATGTTTTTAGAATTCTTTGGAATAAAACTGCATTAAAATAATTTGACTTCCGACTGCTCTAAGCAAGATATTAAGGGATATTCTTCGATAAATAGAAAATATATGGAAAGCATTAAATAGGATCTACCTTGAAATAAATGGCCATATCTTCGTCAAAAATTGCCCCATTTCAATTATAAAGGTGTTTTTAGAATTCACTCAATCTTTGGAACAAAACTGCATTAAAATAATTTGACTTACGACTCATCTAAGAAAGATTTTAAGGGATATTCTTCGATAAATAGAAAATATATGGAAAGCATTAAATAGGGTCTACCTTGAAATAAATGGCCATATCTTCGTAAAAAATTGCCCCATTTCAATTATAAAGATGTTTTAAAATTCACTCAATCTTTAAAACAAAACTGCATTAAAATAATTTGACTTCCGACTCATCTAAGAAAGATATTAAGGGATATTCTTCGATAAATAGAAAATATATGGAAAGCATTAAATAGGGTCTACCTTGAAATAAATGGCCATATCTTTGTCTCAAATTGCCCCATTTCAAATATAAAGGTGTTTTTAGAATTCACTCAATCTTTGGAACAAAAGTGCATTAAAATAATTTGACTTCCGACTCATCTAAGAAAGATATTAAGGGATATTCTTGATTAATAGAAAATATATGGAAAGCATTAAATAGGGTCAACCTTGAAATAAATGGCCATATCTTCGTCAAAAATTGCCTCATTTCAATTATAAAGGTGTTTTTAGAATTCACGCAATCTTTGAAACAAAACTGCATTAAAATAATTTGACTTCCGACTCATCCAAGAAAGATATTAAGGGATATTCTTCAATAAACTGAAAATATATGGAAAGCATTAAATAGGGTCTACCTTGAAATAAATGGCCATATCTTCGTCCAAAATTGCCCCATTTCAATTATAAAGGTGTTTTTAGAATTCACTCGATCTTTGGAACAAAGCTGCATTAAAATAATTTGACTTCCGACTCATCTAAGAAAGATATTAAGGGATATTCTTCGATAAATAGAAAATATATGGAAAGCATTAAATAGGGTCTACCTTGAAATAAATGGCCATATCTTCGTCAAAAATTGCCCACTTTCAATTATAAAGATGTTTTTAGAACTCGCTCGATCTTTGGAACAAAACTGCATTAAAGTAATTTGACTTCCGACTCATCTAAGAAAGATATTAAGGGATATTCTTGATTAACAGAAAATATATGGAAAGCATTAAATAGGGTCTACCTTGATATAAATGGCCATATCTTCGTCAAAAATTGCCCCATTTCAATTATAAAGGTGTTTTTAGAATTCACGCAATCTTTGGAACAAAACTACATTAAAATAATTTGACTTCCGACTCATCTAAGAAAGATATTAAGGGATATTCTTCGATAAATAGAAAATATATGGAAAGCATTAAATAGGGTCTACCTTGAAATAAATGGCCATATCTTCGTCAAAAATTGCCCTATATCAATTATAAAGGTGTTTTTAGAATTCAGTTGATCTTTGGAACAAAACTGCATTAAAATATTTTGACTTACGAGTCATGTAAGAAAGATATTAAGGGATATTCTTCGATAAATTGAAAATATATGCAAAGCATTAAATAGGGTCTACCTTGAAATAAATGGCCATATCTTCGTCAAAAATTGCCCCCTTTCAATTATAAAGATGTTTTTAGAGTTCGCTCGACCTTTGGAATAAAACTTCATTAAAATAATTTGACGTCCGACTCATCTAAGAAAGATATTAAGGGGTATTCTTGATTAACAGAAAATATATGGAAAGCATTAAATAGGGTCTACCTTGAAATAAATGGCCATATCTTCGTCAAAAATTGCCCCATTTCAATTATAAAGGTGTTTTTAGAATTCACTCGATCTTTGAAACAAAACTGCATTAAAATAATTTGACTTCCGACTCATCTAAGAAAGATATTAAGGGATATTCTTGATTAACAGAAAATATATGGAAAGCATTAAATAGGGTCTACCTTGAAATAAATGGCCATATCTTCGTCAAAAATTGCCTCCTTTCAATTATAAAGGTGTTTTTAGAATTCGCTCAAACTTTGCAACAAAACTGCATTAAAATATTTTGACTTCCGACTCATCTAAGAAAGATATTAAGGGATATTCTTCGATAAATAGAAAATATATGGAAAGCATTAAATAGGGTCTACCTTGAAATAAATGGCCATATCTTCGTCAAAAATTGCCCCATTTCAATTATAAAGGTGTTTTTAGAATTCACTCAATCTTCGAAACAAAACTGCATTAAAATAATTTGACTTCCGACTCATCTAAGAAATATATTAAGGGATATTTTTCGATAAATAGAAAATATATGGAAAGCATTAAATAGGGTCTACCTTGAAATAAATGGCCATATCTTTGTCTCAAATTGCCCCATTTCAATTATAAAGGTGTTTTTAGAATTCACTCAATCTTTGGAACAAAACCACATTAAAATAATTTGACTTCCGACTCATCTAAGAAAGATATTAAGGGATATTCTTGATTAACAGAAAATATATGGAAAGCATTAAATAGGGTCAACCTTGAAATAAATGGCCATATCTTCGTCAAACATTGCCCCATTTCAATTATAAAGGTGTTTTTAGAATTCACGCAATCTTTTGAACAAAACTGCATTAAAATTATTTGACTTCCGACTCATCTAAGAAAGATATTAAGGGATATTCTTCGATAAATAGAAAATATATGGAAAGCATTAAATAGGGTCTACCTTGAAATAAATGGCCATATCTTCGTCCAAAATTGCCCCATTTCAATTATAAAGGTGTTTTTAGAATTCACTCGATCTTTGGAACAAAACTGCATTAAAATAATTTGACTTCCGACTCATCTAAGAAAGATATTAAGGGATATTCTTCGATAAATAGAAAATATATGGAAAGCATTAAATAGGGTCTACCTTGAAATAAATGGCCATATCTTCGTCCAAAATTGCCCCATTTCAATTATAAAGATGTTTTTAGAAC
Organism: Drosophila grimshawi; assembly: GCF_018153295.1. NCBI lineage: Eukaryota > Metazoa > Arthropoda > Insecta > Diptera > Drosophilidae > Drosophila > Drosophila grimshawi. The sequence goes on along the minus strand of NW_025063693.1, from coordinate 78,581 downwards.
TCGCTCGATCTTTGGAACAAAACTGCATTAAAGTAATTTGACTTCCGACTCATCTAAGAAAGATATTAAGGGATATTCTTGATTAACAGAAAATATATGGAAAGCATTAAATAGGGTCTACCTTGAAATAAATGGCCATATCTTCGTCAAAAATTGCCCCATTTCAATTATAAAGGTGTTTTTAGAATTCACTCAATCTTTGGAACAAAACTGCATTAAAATAATTTGACTTCCGACTCATCTAAGAAAGATATTAAGGGATATTCTTCGATAAATAGAAAATATATGGAAAGCATTAAATAGGGTCTACCTTGAAATAAATGGCCATATCTTCGTCAAAAATTGCCCCATATCAATTATAAAGGTGTTTTTAGAATTCAGTTGATCTTTGGAACAAAACTGCATTAAAATATTTTGACTTACGAGTCATGTAAGAAAGATATTAAGGGATATTCTTCGATAAATAGAAAATATATGGAAAGCATTAAATAGGGTCTACCTTGAAATAAATGGCCATATCTTCGTCAAAAATTGCCCCCTTTCAATTATAAAGATGTTTTTAGAATTCGCTCGACCTTTGGAACAAAACTGCATTAAAATAATTTGACGTCCGACTCATCTAAGAAAGATATTAAGGGGTATTCTTGATTAACAGAAAATATATGGAAAGCATTAAATAGGGTCTACCTTGAAATAAATGGCCATATCTTCGTCAAAAATTGCCCCATTTCAATTATAAAGGTGTTTTTAGAATTCACTCGATCTTTCGAACAAAACTGCATTAAAATAATTTGACTTCCGACTCATCTAAGAAAGATATTAAGGGATATTCGATAAATAGAAAATATATTGAAAGCATTAAATAGGGTCTACCTTGAAATAAATGGCCATATCTTCGTCAAAAATTGCCCCATTTCAATTATAAAGGTGTTTTTAAAATTCACTTAATCTTCGAAACAAAACTGCATTAAAATAATTTGACTTCCGACTCATCTAATAAAGATATTAAGGGATATTCTTCGATAAATAGAAAATATATGGAAAGCATTAAATAGGGTCTACCTTGAAATAAATGGCCATATCTTTGTCTCAAATTGCCCCATTTCAATTATAAAGGTGTTTTTAGAATTCACTCAATCTTTGGAACAAAACCACATTAAAATAATTTGACTTCCGACTCATCTAAGAAAGATATTAAGGGATATTCTTGATTAACAGAAAATATATGGAAAGCATTAAATAGGGTCTACCTTGAAATAAATGGCCATATCTTCGTCAAAAATTGCCCCATTTCAATTATAAAGGTGTTTTTAAAATTCACTTAATCTTCGAAACAAAACTGCATTAAAATAATTTGACTTCCGACTCATCTAAGAAAGATATTAAGGGGTATTCTTGATTAACAGAAAATATATGGAAAGCATTAAATAGGGTCTACCTTGAAATAAATGGCCATATCTTCGTCAAAAATTGCCCCATTTCAATTATAGAGGTGTTTTTAGAATTCAATCGATCTTTGGAACAAAACTGCATTAAAATAATTTGACTTCCGACTCATCTAAGAAAGATATTAAGGGATATTCTTCGATAAATAGAAAATATATGGAAAGCATTAAATAGGGTCTACCTTGAAATAAATGGCCATATCTTCGTCCAAAATTGCCCCATTTCAATTATAAAGATGTTTTTAGAATTCACTCATCTTTGGAATAAAACTGCATTAAAATAATTTGACTTCCGACTCATCTAAGAAAGATATTAAGGGATATTCTTCGATAAATAGAAAATATATGGAAAGCATTAAATAGGGTCTACCTTGAAATAAATGGCCATATCTTCGTAAAAAATTGCCCCATTTCAATTATAAAGGTGTTTTTAGAATTCACTCAATCTTTGGAACAAAACTGCATTAAAATAATTTGACTTCCGACTCATCTAAGAAAGATATTAAGGGATATTGTTGATTAACAGAAAATATATGGAAAGCATTAAATAGGGTCTACCTTGAAATAAATGGCCATATCTTCGTCAAAAATTGCCCCATTTCAATTATAAAGGTGTTTTTGGAATTCCTTTGGAACAAAACTGCATTAAAATAATTTGACTTCCGACTCATCTAAGAAAGATATTAAGGGATATTCTTCGATAAATAGAAAATATATGGAAAGCATTAAATAGGGTCTACCTTGAAATAAATGGCCATATCTTCGTCAAAAATTGCCCCCTTTCAATTATAAAGATGTTTTTAGAGTTCGCTCGACCTTTGAAACAAAACTTCATTAAAATAATTTGACGTCCGACTCATCTAAGAAAGATATTAAGGGGTATTCTTGATTAACAGAAAATATATGGAAAGCATTAAATAGGGTCTACCTTGAAATAAATGGCCATATCTTCGTCAAAAATTGCCCCATTTCATTTATAAAGGTGTTTTTAGAATTTACTTGATCTTTGAAACAAAACTGCATTAAAATAATTTGACTTCCGACTCATCTAAGAAAGATATTAAGGGATATTCTTCGATAAATAGAAAATATATGGGAAGCATTAAATAGGGTCTACCTTGAAATAAATGGCCATATCTTCGTAAAAAATTGCCCCATTTCAATTATAAAGGTGTTTTTAGAATTCAATCGATCTTTGGAACAAAACTGCATTAAAATAATTTGACTTCCGACTCATCTAAGAAAGATATTAAGGGATATTCTTCGATAAATAGAAAATATATGGAAAGCATTAAATAGGGTCTACCTTGAAATAAATGGCCATATCTTCGTCCAAAATTCGTCCCCATTTCAATTATAAAGATGTTTTTAGAATTCAAATTTGGAATAAAACTGCATTAAAATAATTTGACTTCCGACTCATCTAAGCAAGATATTAAGGGATATTCTTCGATAAATAGAAAATATATGGAAAACATTAAATAGGGTCTACCTTGAAATAAATGGCCATATCTTCGTAAAAAATTGCCCCATTTCAATTATAAAGGTGTTTTTAGAATTCACTCAATCTTTGGAACAAAACTGCATTAAAGTAATTTGACTTCCGACTCATCTAAGAAAGATATTAAGGGATATTCTTGATTAACAGAAAATATATGGAAAGCATTAAATAGGGTCTACCTTGAAATAAATGGCCATATCTTCGTCAAAAATTGCCCCATTTCAATTATAAAGGTGTTTTTAGAATTCACTCAATCTTTGGAACAAAACTGCATTAAAATAATTTGACTTCCGACTCATCTAAGAAAGATATTAAGGGATATTCTTCGATAAATAGAAAATATATGGAAAGCATTAAATAGGGTCTACCTTGAAATAAATGGCCATATCTTCGTCAAAAATTGCCCCATATCAATTATAAAGGTGTTTTTAGAATTCAGTCGATCTTTGGAACAAAACTGCATTAAAATATTTTGACTTACGAGTCATGTAAGAAAGATATTAAGGGATATTCTTCGATAAATTGAAAATATATGCAAAGCATTAAATAGGGTCTACCTTGAAATAAATGGCCATATCTTCGTCAAAAATTGCCCCCTTTCAATTATAAAGATGTTTTTAGAGTTCGCTCGACCTTTGGAATAAAACTTCATTAAAATAATTTGACGTCCGACTCATCTAAGAAAGATATTAAGGGGTATTCTTGATTAACAGAAAATATATGGAAAGCATTAAATAGGGTCTACCTTGAAATAAATGGCCATATCTTCGTCAAAAATTGCCCCATTTCAATTATAAAGGTGTTTTTAGAATTCACTCGATCTTTCGAACAAAACTGCATTAAAATAATTTGACTTCCGACTCATCTAAGAAAGATATTAAGGGATATTCTTGATTAACAGAAAATATATGGAAAGCATTAAATAGGGTCTACCTTGAAATAAATGGCCATATCTTCGTCAAAAATTGCCTCCTTTCAATTATAAAGGTGTTTTTAGAATTCGCTCAAACTTTGGAACAAAACTGCATTAAAATAATTTGACTTCCGACTCATCTAAGAAAGATATTAAGGGATATTCTTCGATAAATAGAAAATATATGGAAAGCATTAAATAGGGTCTACCTTGAAATAAATGGCCATATCTTCGTCCAAAATTCGTCCCCATTTCAATTATAAAGATGTTTTTAGAATTCACTCAATCTTTGGAATAAAACTGCATTAAAATAATTTGACTTCCGACTCATCTAAGCAAGATATTAAGGGATATTCTTCGATAAATAGAAAATATATGGAAAACATTAAATAGGGTCTACCTTGAAATAAATGGCCATATCTTCGTCAAAAATTGCCCCATTTCAATTATAAAGGTGTTTTTAGAATTCACTCAATCTTTGGAACAAAACTGCATTAAAATAATTTGACTTCCGACTCATCTAAGAAAGATATTAAGGGATATTCTTCGATAAATAGAAAATATATGGAAAGCATTAAATAGGGTCTACCTTGAAATAAATGGCCATATCTTCGTCAAAAATTGCCCCATATCAATTATAAAGGTGTTTTTAGAATTCAGTCGATCTTTGGAACAAAACTGCATTAAAATATTTTTACTTACGAGTCATGTAAGAAAGATATTAAGGGATATTCTTCGATAAATTGAAAATATATGCAAAGCATTAAATAGGGTCTACCTTGAAATAAATGGCCATATCTTCGTCAAAAATTGCCCCCTTTCAATTATAAAGATGTTTTTAGAGTTTGCTCGACCTTTGGAATAAAACTTCATTAAAACAATTTGACGTCCGACTCATCTAAGAAAGATATTAAGGGGTATTCTTGATTAACAGAAAATATATGGAAAGCATTAAATAGGGTCTACCTTGAAATAAATGGCCATATCTTCGTCAAAAATTGCCCCATTTCAATTATAAAGGTGTTTTTAGAATTCACTCGATCTTTCGAACAAAACTGCATTAAAATAATTTGACTTCCGACTCATCTAAGAAAGATATTAAGGGATATTCTTGATTAACAGAAAATATATGGAAAGCATTAAATAGGGTCTACCTTGAAATAAATGGCCATATCTTCGTCAAAAATTGCCTCCTTTCAATTATAAAGGTGTTTTTAGAATTCGCTCAAACTTTGGAACAAAACTGCATTAAAATAATTTGACTTCCGACTCATCTAAGAAAGATATTAAGGGATATTCTTCGATAAATAGAAAATATATGGAAAGCATTAAATAGGGTCTACCTTGAAATAAATGGCCATATCTTCGTCAAAAATTGCCCCATTTCAATTATAAAGGTGTTTTTAGAATTTACTTGATCTTTGAAACAAAACTGCATTAAAATAATTTGACTTCCGACTCATCTAAGAAAGATATTAAGGGATATTCTTCGATAAATAGAAAATATATGGAAAGCATTAAATAGGGTCTACCTTGAAATAAATGGCCATATCTTCGTAAAAAATTGCCCCATTTCAATTATAAAGGTGTTTTTAGAATTCGCTCAAACTTTGGAATAAAACTGCATTAAAATAATTTGACTTCCGACTCATCTAAGCAAGATATTAAGGGATATTCTTCGATAAATAGAAAATATATGGAAAACATTAAATAGGGTCTACCTTGAAATAAATGGCCATATCTTTGTCTCAAATTGCCCCATTTCAATTATAAAGGTGTTTTTAGAATTCACTCAATCTTTGGAACAAAACCACATTAAAATAATTTGACTTCCGACTCATCTAAGAAAGATATTAAGGGATATTCTTCGATTAACAGAAAATATATGGAAAGCATTAAATAGGGTCTACCTTGAAATAAATGGCCATATCTTCGTCAAAAATTGCCCCCTTTCAATTATAAAGGTGTTTTTAGAATTCGCTCAAACTTTGGAATAAAACTGCTTTAAAATAATTTGACTTCCGACTCATCTAAGAAAGATATTAAGGGATATTCTTCGATAAATAGAAAATATAAGCCAAACATTAAATAGGGTCTACCTTGAAATAAATGGCCATATCTTTGTCTCAAATTGCCCCATTTCAATTATAAAGGTGTTCTTAGAATTCACTCGATCTTTGGAACAAAACTGCATTAAAATAATTTGACTTCCGACTCATCTAAGAAAGATATTAAGGGATATTCTTCGATAAATTGAAAATATATGGAAAGCATTAAATAGGGTCTACCTTGAAATAAATGGCCATATCTTCGTCAAAAATTGCCCCATTTCAATTATAAAGGTGTTTTTAGAATTCGCTCAAACTTTGGAATAAAACTGCATTAAAATAATTTGACTTCCGACTCATCTAAGCAAGATATTAAGGGATATTCTTCGATAAATAGAAAATATATGGAAAACATTAAATAGGGTCTACCTTGAAATAAATGGCCATATCTTTGTCTCAAATTGCCCCATTTCAATTATAAAGGTGTTTTTAGAATTCACTCAATCTTTGGAACAAAACCACATTAAAATAATTTGACTTCCGACTCATCTAAGAAAGATATTAAGGGATATTCTTCGATTAACAGAAAATATATGGAAAGCATTAAATAGGGTCTACCTTGAGATAAATGGTCATATCTTCGTCAAAAATTGCCCCATTTCAATTATAAAGGTGTTTTTTGAATTCTTTGGAACAAAACTGCTTTAAAATAATTTGACTTCCTACTCATCTAATAAAGATATTAAGGGATATTCTTCCATAAATAGAAAATATATGGAAAGCATTAAATAGGGTCTACCTTGAAATAAATGGCCATATCTTTGTCTCAAATTGCCCCATTTCAATTATAAAGGTGTTTTTAGAATTCACTCAATCTTTGGAACAAAACTGCATTAAAATAATTTGACTTCCGACTCATCTAAAAAAGATATTAAGGGATATTCTTCGATAAATTGAAAATATATGCAAAGCATTAAATAGGGTCTACCTTGAAATAAATGGCCATATCTTCGTCAAAAATTGCCCCCTTTCAATTATAAAGATGTTTTTAGAGTTCGCTCGACCTTTGGAATAAAACTTCCTTAAAATAATTTGACGTCCGACTCATCTAAGAAAGATATTAAGGGGTATTCTTGATTAACAGAAAATATATGGAAAGCATTAAATAGGGTCTACCTTGAAATAAATGGCCATATCTTCGTCAAAAATTGCCCCATTTCAATTATAAAGGTGTTTTTAGAATTCACTCGATCTTTGGAACAAAACTGCATTAAAATAATTTGACTTCCGACTCATCTAAGAAAGATATTAAGGGATATTCTTCGATTAACAGAAAATATATGGAAAGCATTAAATAGGGTCTACCTTGAAATAAATGGCCATATCTTCGTCAAAAATTGCCTCCATTTCAATTATAAAGGTGTTTTTAGAATTCGCTCAAACTTTGGAACAAAACTGCATTAAAATAATTTGACTTCCGACTCATCTAAGAAAGATATTAAGGGATATTCTTCGATAAATAGAAAATATATGGAAAGCATTAAATAGGGTCTACCTTGAAATAAATGGCCATATCTTCGTCAAAAATTGCCCCATTTCAATTATAAAGGTGTTTTTAAAATTCACTTAATCTTCGAAACAAAACTGCATTAAAATAATTTGACTTCCGACTCATCTAAGAAAGATATTAAGGGATATTTTTCGATAAATAGAAAATATATGGAAATCATTAAATAGGGTCTACCTTGAAATAAATGGCCATATCTTTGTCTCAAATTGCCCCATTTCAATTATAAAGGTGTTTTTAGAATTCACTCAATCTTTGGAACAAAACCACATTAAAATAATTTGACTTCCGACTCATCTAAGAAAGATATTAAGGGATATTCTTCGATTAACAGAAAATATATGGAAAGCATTAAATAGGGTCTACCTTGAAATAAATGGCCATATCTTCGTCAAAAATTGCCCTATTTCAATTATAAAGGTGTTTTTAGAATTCGCTCAAACTTTGGAATAAAACTGCACTAAAATAATTTGACTTCCGACTCATCTAAGCAAGATATTAAGGGATATTCTTCGATAAATAGAAAATATATGGAAAACATTAAATAGGGTCTACCTTGAAATAAATGGCCATATCTTTGTCTCAAATTGCCCCATTTCAATTATAAAGGTGTTTTTAGAATTCACTCAATCTTTGGAACAAAACCACATTAAAATAATTTGACTTCCGACTCATCTAAGAAAGATATTAAGGGATATTCTTCGATTAACAGAAAATATATGGAAAGCATTAAATAGGGTCTACCTTGAAATAAATGGCCATATCTTCGTCAAAAATTGCCCCCTTTCAATTATAAAGGTGTTTTTAGAATTCGCTCAAACTTTGGAATAAAACTGCTTTAAAATAATTTGACTTCCGACTCATCTAAGAAAGATATTAAGGGATATTCTTCGATAAATAGAAAATATATGGAAAACATTAAATAGGGTCTACCTTGAAATAAATGGCCATATCTTTGTCTCAAATTGCCCCATTTCAATTATTAAGGTGTTTTTAGAATTCAATCGATCTTTGGAACAAAACTGCATTAAAATAATTTGACTTCCGACTCATCTAAGAAAGATATTAAGGGATATTCTTCGATAAATAGAAAATATATGGAAAGCATTAAATAGGGTCTACCTTGAAATAAATGGCCATATCTTCGTCAAAAATTGCCCCACTTCATTTATAAAGGTGTTTTTACAATTTACTTGATCTTTGAAACAAAACTGCGTTAAAAATAATTTGACTTCCGTCTCATCTAAGAAAGATACTAAGGGATATTCTTCGATAAATAGAAAATATATGGAAAGCATTAATAGGATCTACCTGAATAAATGGCCATATCTTCGTCAAAAATTGCCCCCATTTCAATTATGAAGGTGTTTTTAGAATTCACTTGATCTTTGGAAACAAACTGCATTAAAATAATTTGACTTCCGACTCATCTAAGAAAGATATTAAGGGATATTCTTCGATAAATAGAAAATATATGGAAAGCATTAAATAGGGTTTACCTTGAAATAAATGGCCATATCTTCGTCCAAAATTGCCCCATTTCAATTATAAAGATGTTTTTAGAATTCATCGATCTTTGGAATAAAACTGCATTAAAATAATTTGACTTCCGACTCATCTAAGCAAGATATTAAGGGATATTCTTCGATAAATAGAAAATATATGGAAAACATTAAATAGGGTCTACCTTGAAATAAATGGCCATATCTTCGTAAAAAATTGCCCCATTTCAATTATAAAGGTGTTTTTAGAATTCACTCAATCTTTGGAACAAAACTGCATTAAAATAATTTGACTTCCGACTCATCTAAGAAAGATATTAAGGGATATTCTTCGATAAATAGAAAATATATGGAAAGCATTAAATAGGGTCTACCTTGAAATAAATGGCCATATCTTCGTAAAAAATTGCCCCATTTCAATTATAAAGGTGTTTTTAGAATTCAATCGATCTTTGGAACAAAACTGCATTAAAATAATTTGACTTCCGACTCATCTAAGAAAGATATTAAGGGATATTCTTCGATAAATAGAAAATATATGGAAAGCATTAAATAGGGTCTACCTTGAAATAAATGGCCATATCTTCGTCCAAAATTCGTCCCCATTTCAATTATAAAGATGTTTTTAGAATTCTTTGGAATAAAACTGCATTAAAATAATTTGACTTCCGACTCATCTAAGCAAGATATTAAGGGATATTCTTCGATAAATAGAAAATATATGGAAAACATTAAATAGGGTCTACCTTGAAATAAATGGCCATATCTTCGTAAAAAATTGCCCCATTTCAATTATAAAGGTGTTTTTAGAATTCACTCAATCTTTGGAACAAAACTGCATTAAAATAATTTGACTTCCGACTCATCTAAGAAAGATATTAAGGGATATTCTTCGATAAATAGAAAATATATGGAAAGCATTAAATAGGGTCTACCTTGAAATAAATGGCCATATCTTCGTCAAAAATTGCCCACTTTCAATTATAAAGGTGTTTTTAGAATTCGCTCGATCTTTGGAACAAAACTGCATTAAAATAATTTGACTTCCGACTCATCTAAGAAATATATTAAGGGATATTCTTCAATAAATAGAAAATAAATGGAAGGCATTAAATAGGCTCTACCTTGAAATAAATGGCCATATCTTCGTCAAAAATTGCCCCATTTCAATTATAGAAATGTTTTTAGAATTCACTTGATCTTTGAAACAAAACTGCATTAAAATAATTTGACTTCCGACTCATCTAAGAAAGATATTAAGGGATATTCTTCGAATAATAGAAAATATATGGAAAGCATTAAATAGGGTCTACCTTGAAATAAATGGCCATATCTTCGTCAAAAATTGCCCCCTTTCAATTATAAAGATGTTTTTAGAGTTCGCTCGACCTTTGAAACAAAACTTCATTAAAATAATTTGACGTCCGACTCATCTAAGAAAGATATTAAGGGGTATTCTTGATTAACAGAAAATATATGGAAAGCATTAAATAGGGTCTACCTTGAAATAAATGGCCATATCTTCGTCAAAAATTTCCCCATTTCATTTATAAAGGTGTTTTTTACAATTTACTTGATCTTTGAAACAAAACTGCGTTAAAATAATTTGACTTCCGACTCATCTAAGAAAGATATTAAGGGATATTCTTCGATAAATAGAAAATATATGGAAAGCATTAAATAGGGTCTACCTTGAAATAAATGGCCATATCTTCGTAAAAAATTGCCCCATTTCAATTATAAAGGTGTTTTTAGAATTCAATCGATCTTTGGAACAAAACTGCATTAAAATAATTTGACTTCCGACTCATCTAAGAAAGATATTAAGGGATATTCTTCGATAAATAGAAAATACATGGAAAGCATTAAATAGGGTCTACCTTGAAATAAATGGCCATATCTTCGTCCAAAATTGCCCCATTTCAATTATAAAGATGTTTTTAGAATTCTTTGGAATAAAACTGCATTAAAATAATTTGACTTCCGACTCATCTAAGCAAGATATTAAGGGATATTCTTCGATAAATAGAAAATATATGGAAAACATTAAATAGGGTCTACCTTGAAATAAATGGCCATATCTTCGTAAAAAATTGCCCCATTTCAATTATAAAGGTGTTTTTAGAATTCACTCAATCTTTGGAACAAAACTGCATTAAAATAATTTGACTTCCGACTCATCTAAGAAAGATATTAAGGGATATTCTTCGATAAATAGAAAATATATGGAAAGCATTAAATAGGGTCTACCTTGAAATAAATGGCCATATCTTCGTCCAAAAATGCCCCATTTCAATTATAAAGATGTTTTTAGAATTCTTTGAAACAAAACTGCATTAAAATAATTTGACTTCCGACTCATCTAAGAAAGATATTAAGGGATATTCTTCGATAAATAGAAAATATATGGAAAGCATTAAATAGGGTCTACCTTGAAATAAATGGCCATATCTTCGTCAAAAATTGCCCCATTTCAATTATAAAGGTGTTTTTAGAATTCACTCGATCTTTGGAACAAAACTGCATTAAAATATTTTGACTTCCGACTCATGTAAGAAAGATATTAAGGGATATTCTTCGATAAATTGAAAATATATGGAAAGCATTAAATAGGGTCTACCTTGAAATAAATGGCCATATCTTCGTCAAAAATTGCCCCCTTTCAATTATAAAGATGTTTTTAGAATTCGCTCGATCTTTGGAACAAAACTTTATTAAAATAATTTGACTTCCGACTCATCTAAGAAAGATTTTAAGGGATATTCTTCGATAAATAGAAAATATATGGAAAGCATTAAATAGGGTCTACCTTGAAATAAATGGCCATATCTTCGTCCAAAATTACCCCATTTCAATTATAAAGATGTTTTTTGAATTAACTTGATCTTAAAAACAAAACTGCATTAAAATAATTTGACTTCCGACTCATCTAAGAAAGATATTAAGGGATATTCTTCGATAAATAGAAAATATACGGAAAGCATTAAATAGGCTCTACCTTGAAATAAATGGCCATATCTTCGTCAAAAATTGCCCCATTTTAAGTATAAAAGTGTTTTTAGAATTCACTTGATCTTTGGAACAAAACTGCTTTAAAATAATTTGATTTCCGACTCATCTAAGAAAGATATTAAGGGATATTCTTCGATAAATAGAAAATATATGGAAAGCATTAAATAGGGTCTACCTTGAAATAAATGGCCATATCTTCGTCCAAAATTGCCCCATTTCAATTATAAAGATGTTTTTAGAATTCTTTTTGGAGTAAAACTGCATTAAAATAATTTGACTTCCGACTCATCTAAGAAAGATATTAAGGGATATTCTTCGATAAATAGAAAATATATGGAAAGCATTAAATAGGGTCTACCTTGAAATAAATGGCCACATCTTCGTAAAAAATTGCACCATTTCAATTATAAAGGTGTTTTTAGAATTCACTCAATCTTTGGAACAAAACTGCATTAAAATAATTTGACTTCCGACTCATCTAAGAAAGATATTAAGGGATATTCTTCGATAAATAGAAAATATATGGAAAGCATTAAATAGGGTCTACCTTGAAATAAATGGCCATATCTTCGACAAAAATTACCCCATTTCAATTATAAAGACGTTTTTAGAATTCGCTCGATCTTTGGAACAAAACTGCATTAAAATAATTTGACTTCCGACTCATCTAAGAAAGATATTAAGGGATATTCTTCGATAAATAGAAAATATATGGAAAGCATTAAATAGGGTCTACCTTGAAATAAATGGCCATATCTTCGTCAAAAATTGCCCCATTTCAATTATAAAGGTGTTTTTAGAATTCACTCGATCTTTGGAACAAAACTGCATTAAAATATTTTGACTTACGAGTCATGTAAGAAAGATATTAAGGGATATTCTTCGATAAATAGAAAATATATGGAAAGCATTAAATAGGGTCTACCTTGAAATAAATGGCCATATCTTCGTCAAAAATTGCCCCCTTTCAATTATAAAGATGTTTTTAGAGTTCGCTCGACCTTTGAAACAAAACTTCATCAAAATAATTTGACGTCCGACTCATCTAAGAAAGATATTAAGGGGTATTCTTGATAAATAGAAAATATATGGAAAGCATTAAATAGGGTCTACCTTGAAATAAATGGCCATATCTTCGTAAAAAATTGCCCCATTTCAATTATAAAGGTGTTTTTACAATTAACTTGATCTTTGACACAAAACTGCATTAAAATAATTTGACTTCCGACTCATCTAAGAAAGATATTAAGGGATATTCTTCGATAAATAGAAAATATATGGAAAGCATTAAATAGGGTCTACCTTGAAATAAATGGCCATATCTTCGTCAAAAATTGCCCCAATTCAATTATAAAGATGTTTTTAGAATTCTTTGGAATAAAACTGCATTAAAATAATTTGACTTCCGACTCATCTAAGCAAGATATTAAGGGATATTCTTCGATAAATAGAAAATATATGGAAAGCATTAAATAGGGTCTACCTTGAAATAAATGGCCATATCTTCGTCAAAAATTGCCCCATTTCAATTATAAAGATGTTTTTAGAATTCACTCGATCTTTGGAACAAAACTGCATTAAAATAATTTGACTTCCGACTCATCTAAGAAAGATATTAAGGGATATTCTTCGATAAATAGAAAATATATGGAAAGCATTAAATAGGGTCAACCTTGAAATAAATGGCCATATCTTTGTCTCAAATTGCCCCATTTCAATTATAAAGGTGTTTTTAGAATTCACTCAATCTTTGGAACAAAACTGCATTAAAATAATTTGACTTCCGACTCATCTAAGAAAGATATTAAGGGATATTCTTCGATAAATAGAAAATATAAGGCAAACATTAAATAGGGTCAACCTTGAAATAAATGGCCATATCTTTGTCTCAAATTACCCCATTTCAATTATAAAGGTGTTTTTAGAATTCACTCAATCTTTGGAACAAAACTGCATTAAAAAAATTTGACTTCCGACTCATCTAAGAAAGATATTAAGGGATATTCTTCGATAAACAGAAAATATATGGAAAGCATTAAATAGGGTCTACCTTGAAATAAATGGCCATATCTTCGTCCAAAATTGCTCAATTTCAATTATAAAGGTGTTTTTAGAATTCACTCGATCTTTGGAACAAAACTGCATTAAAATAATTTGACTTCCGACTCATCTAAGAAAGATATTAAGGGATATTCTTGATTAATAGAAAATATATGGAAAGCATTAAATAGGCTCAACCTTGAAATAAATGGCCATATCTTCGTCAAAAATTGCCCACTTTCAATTATAAAGATGTTTTTGAAATTCGCTCGATCTTTGGAACAAAACTGCATTAAAATAATTTGACTTCCGACTCATCTAAGAAAGATATTAAGGGATATTCTTGATTAACAGAAAATATATGGAAAGCATTAAATAGGGTCTACCTTGAAATAAATGGCCATATCTTCGTCAAAAATTGCCCCATTTCAATTATAAAGGTGTTTTTAGAATTCACTCAATCTTTGAAACAAAACTGCATTAAAATAATTTGACTTCCGACTCATCTAAGAAAGATATTAAGGGATATTCTTCGATAAATAGAAAATATATGGAAAGCATTAAATAGGGTCTACCTTGAAATAAATGGCCATATCTTCGTAAAAAATTGCCCCATTTCAATTATAAAGGTGTTTTTAGAATTCACTCAATCTTTGGAACAAAACTGCATTAAAATAATTTGACTTCCGACTCATCTAAGAAAGATATTAAGGGATATTCTTCGATAAATAGAAAATATATGGAAAGCATTAAATAGGGTCTACCTTGAAATAAATGGCCATATCTTTGTCAAAAATTGCCCCATTTCAATTATAAAGGTGTTTTTAGAATTCACTCGATCTTTGGAACAAAACTGCATTAAAATATTTTGACTTCCGACTCATGTAAGAAAGATATTAAGGGATATTCTTCGATAAATTGAAAATATATGGAAAGCATTAAATAGGGTCTACCTTGAAATAAATGGCCATATCTTCGTCAAAAATTGCCCCCTTTCAAATATAAAGAGGTTTTTAGAGTTCGCTCGACCTTTGGAACAAAACTTCATTAAAATAATTTGACTTCCGACTCATTTAAGAAAGATATTAAGGGGTATTTTTGATTAACAGAAAATATATGGAAAGCATTAAATAGGGTCTACCTTGAAATAAATGGCCATATCTTCGTCAAAAATTGCCCCATTTCAATTATAAAGGTGTTTTTAGACTTCAATCGATCTTTGGAACAAAACTGCATTAAAATAATTTGACTTCCGACTCATCTAAGAAAGATATTAAGGGATATTCTTCGATAAATAGAAAATATATGGAAAGCATTAAATAGGGTCTACCTTGAAATAAATGGCCATATCTTCGTCCAAAATTGCCCCATTTCAATTATAAAGATGTTTTTAGAATTCCTTGGAATAAAACTGCATTAAAATAATTTGACTTCCGACTCATCTAAGCAAGATATTAAGGGATATTCTTCGATAAATAGAAAATATATGGAAAACATTAAATAGGGTCTACCTTGAAATAAATGGCCATATCTTCGTAAAAAATTGCCCCATTTCAATTATAAAGGTGTTTTTAGAATTCACTCAATCTTTGGAACAAAACTGCATTAAAATAATTTGACTTCCGACTCATCTAAGAAAGATATTAAGGGATATTCTTCGATAAATAGAAAATATATGGAAAGCATTAAATAGGGTCTACCTTGAAATAAATGGCCATATCTTCGTCCAAAATTGCCCCATTTCAATTATAAAGATGTTTTTAGAATTCTTTGACACAAAACTGCATTAAAATAATTTGACTTCCGACTCATCTAAGAAAGATATTAAGGGATATTCTTCGATAAATAGAAAATATATGGAAAGCATTAAATAGGGTCTACCTTGAAATAAATGGCCATATCTTTGTCTCAAATTGCCCCATTTCAATTATAAAGGTGTTTTTAGAATTCACTCGATCTTTGGAACAAAACTGCATTAAAATATTTTGACTTCCGACTCATGTAAGAAAGATATTAAGGGATATTCTTCGATAAATTGAAAATATATGGAAAGCATTAAATAGGGTCTACCTTGAAATAAATGGCCATATCTTCGTCAAAAATTGCCCCATTTCAATTATAAAGATGTTTTTAGAATTCGCTCGATCTTTGGAATAAAACTGCATTAAAATAATTTGACTTCCGACTCATCTAAGAAAGATATTAAGGGATATTCTTCGATAAATAGAAAATATATGGAAAGCATTAAATAGCCTCTACCTTGAAATAAATGGCCATATCTTCGTCCAAAATTGCCCCATTTCAATTATAAAGATGTTTTTAGAATTAACTTGATCTTAAAAACAAAACTGCATTAAAATAATTTGACTTCCGACTCATCTAAGAAAGATATTAAGGGATATTCTTCGATAAATAGAAAATATATGGAAAGCATTAAATAGGCTCTACCTTGAAATAAATGGCCATATCTTCGTCAAAAATTGCCCCATTTCAATTATAAAGGTGTTTTTAGAATTCGCTCGATCTTTGGAACAAAACTGTATTAAAATAATTTGACTTCCGACTCATCTAAGAAAGATATTAAGGGATATTCTTCGATAAATAGAAAATATATGGAAAGCATTAAATAGGGTCTACCTTGAAATAAATGGCCATATCTTCGTCCAAAATTGCCCCATTTCAATTATAAAGATGTTTTCAGAATTCTTTGGAATAAAACTGCATTAAAATAATTTGACTTCCCGACTCATCTAAGCAAGATATTAAGGGATATTCTTCGATAAATAGAAAATATATGGAAAGCATTAAATAGGGTCTACCTTGAAATAAATGGCCATATCTTCGTCAAAAATTGCCCCATTTCAATTATGAAGGTGTTTTTAGAATTCAATCGATCTTTGGAACAAAACTTTATTTAAATAATTTGACTTCCGACTCATCTAAGAAAGATATTAAGGGATATTCTTCGATAAATAGAAAATATATGGAAAGCATTAAATAGGGTCTACCTTGAAATAAATGACCATATCTTCGTCCAAAATTGCCCCATTTCAATTATAAAGATGTTTTTAGAATTCTTTGAAACAAAACTGCATTAAAATAATTTGACTTCCGACTCATCTAAGAAAGATATTAAGGGATATTCTTCGATAAATAGAAAATATATGGAAAGCATTAAATAGGGTCTACCTTGAAATAAATGGCCATATCTTCGTAAAAAAATTGCCCCATTTCAATTATAAAGGTGTTTTTAGAATTCACTCAATCTTTGGAACAAAACTGCATTAAAATAATTTGACTTCCGACTCATCTAAGAAAGATATTAAGGGATATTCTTCGATAAATAGAAAATATATGGAAAGCATTAAATAGGGTCTACCTTGAAATAAATGGCCATATCTTCGTCAAAAATTGCCCCATTTCAATTATAAAGGTGTTTTTAGAATTCACTCAATCTTTGGAACAAAACTGCATTAAAATAATTTGACTTCCGACTCATGTAAGAAAGATATTAAGGGATATTCTTCGATAAATTGAAAATATATGGAAAGCATTAAATAGGGTCTACCTTGAAATAAATGGCCATATCTTCGTCAAAAATTGCCCCCTTTCAATTATAAAGATGTTTTTAGAGTTCGCTCGACCTTTGGAACAAAACTTCATTAAAATAATTTGACGTCCGACTCATCTAAGAAAGATATTAAGGGATATTCTTGATTAACAGAAAATATATGGAAAGCATTAAATAGGGTCTACCTTGAAATAAATGGCCATATCTTCGTCAAAAATTGCGCCATTTCAATTATAAAGGTGTTTTTAGAATTCACTTGATCTTTGAAACAAAACTGCATTAAAATAATTTGACTTCCGACTCATCTAAGAAAGATATTAAGGGATATTCTTCGATAAATAGAAAATATATGGAAAGCATTAAATAGGGTGTACCTTGAAATAAATGGCCATATCTTTGTCTCAAATTGCCCCATTTCAATTATAAAGATGTTTTTAGAATTCTTTGGAATAAAACTGCATTAAAATAATTTGACTTCCGACTCATCTAAGCAAGATATTAAGGGATATTCTTCGATAAATAGAAAATATATGGAAAACATTAAATAGGGTCTACCTTGAAATAAATGGCCATATCTTCGTAAAAAATTGCCCCATTTCAATTATAAAGGTGTTTTTAGAATTCACTCAATCTTTGGAACAAAACTGCATTAAAATATTTTGACTTCCGACTCATCTAAGAAAGATATTAAGGGGTATTCTTCGATAAATAGAAAATATATGGAAAGCATTAAATAGGGTCTATCTTGAAATAAATGGCCATATCTTTGTCTCAAATTGCCCCATTTCAATTATAAAGGTGTTTTTAGAATTCACTTAATCTTTGGAACAAAACTGCATTAAAATAATTTGACTTCCGACTCATCTAAGCAAGATATTAAGGGATATTCTTCGATAAATAGAAAATATATGGAAAACATTAAATAGGGTCTACCTTGAAATAAATGGCCATATCTTCGTAAAAAATTGCCCCATTTCAATTATAAAGGTGTTTTTAGAATTCACTCAATCTTTGGAACAAAACTGCATTAAAATAATTTGACTTCCGACTCATCTAAGAAAGATATTAAGGGATATTCTTCGATAAACAGAAAATATATGGCAAGCATTAAATAGGGTCTACCTTGAAATAAATGGCCATATCTTCGTCCAAAATATCCTCATTTCAATTATAAAGGTGTTTTTAGAATTTACTCAATCTTTGGAACAAAACTGCATTAAAATAATTTGACTTCCGACTCATCTAAGCAAGATATTAAGGGATATTCTTCGATAAATAGAAAATATATGGAAAGCATTAAATAGGGTCTATCTTGAAATAAATGGCCATATCTTTGTCTCAAATTGCCCACATTCAATTATAAAGATGTTTTCAGAATTCGCTTGATCTTTGGAACAAAACTGCATTAAAATAATTTGACTTCCGACTCATCTAAGAAAGATATTAAGGGATATTCTTGATTAACAGAAAATATATGGAAAGCATTAAATAGGGTCTACCTTGAAATAAATGGCCATATCTTCGTCAAAAATTGCCCCATTTCAATTATAAAGGTGTTTTTAGAATTCACTCAATCTTTAAAACAAAACTGCATTAAAATAATTTGACTTCCGACTAATCTAAGAAAGATATTAAGGGATATTCTTCTAAATTGCCCCATTTCAATTATAAGGGTGTTTTTAGAATTCCCTCGATCTTTGGAACAAAACTGCATTAAAATATTTTGACTTCCGAGTCATGTAAGAAAGATATTAAGGGATATTCTTCGATAAATTGAAAATATATGGAAAGCACTAAATAGGGTCTACCTTGAAATAAATGGCCATATCTTCGTCAAAAATTGCCCCCTTTCAATTATAAAGATGTTTTTAGAGTTCGCTCGACCTTTGGAACAAAACTTCATTAAAATAATTTGACGTCCGACTCATCTAAGAAAGATATTAAGGGGTATTCTTGATTAACAGAAAATATATGGAAAGCATTAAATAGGGTCTACCTTGAAATAAATGGCCATATCTTCGTCAAAAATTGCCCCATTTCATTTATAAAGGTGTTTTTAGAATTTACTTGATCTTTGAAACAAAACTGCGTTAAAATAATTTGACTTCCGACTCATCTAAGAAAGATATTAAGGGATATTCTTCGATAAATAGAAAATATATGGAAAGCATTAAATAGGGTCTACCTTGAAATAAATGGCCATATCTTTGTCTCAAATTGCCCCATTTCAATTATAAAGGTGTTTTTAGAATTCAATCGATCTTTGGAACAAAGCTGCATTAAAATAATTTGACTTCCGACTCATCTAAGAAAGATATTAAGGGATATTCTTCGATAAATAGAAAATATATGGAAAGCATTAAATAGGGTCTACCTTGAAATAAATGGCCATATCTTCGTCCAAAATTGCCCCATTTCAATTATAAAGATGTTTTTAGAATTCATTGGAATAAAACTGCATTAAAATAATTTGACTTCCGACTCATCTAAGCAAGATATTAAGGGATATTCTTCGATTAATAGAAAATATATGGAAAACATTAAATAGGGTCTACCTTGAAATAAATGGCCATATCTTCGTAAAAAATTGCCCCATTTCAATTATAAAGGTGTTTTTAGAATTCACTTAATCTTTGGAACAAAACTGCATTAAAATAATTTGACTTCCGACTCATCTAAGAAAGATATTAAGGGATATTCTTCGATAAATAGAAAATATATGGAAAGCATTAAATAGGGTCTACCTTGAAATAAATGGCCATATCTTCGTCCAAAATTGCCCCATTTCAATTATAAAGATGTTTTTAGAATTCTTTGAAACAAAACTGCATTAAAATAATTTGACTTCCGACTCATCTAAGCAAGATATTAAGGGATATTCTTCGATAAATAGAAAATATATGGAAAGCATTAAATAGGGTCTACCTTGAAATAAATGGCCATATCTTCGTCCAAAATTGCCCCATTTCAATTATAAAGGTGTTTTTAGAATTCACTCGATCTTTGGAACAAAAGTGCATTAAAATATTTTGACTTCCGACTCATGTAAGAAAGATATTAAGGGATATTCTTCGATAAATTGAAAATATATGGAAAGCATTAAATACGGTCAACCATGAAATAAATGGCCATATCTTCGTCAAAAATTGCCCCATTTCAATTATAAAGGTGTTTTTAGAATTCACTCAATCTTTAAAACAAAACTGCATTAAAATAATTTGACTTCCGACTAATCTAAGAAAGATATTAAGGGATATTCTTCTAAATTGCCCCATTTCAATTATAAGGGTGTTTTTAGAATTCACTCGATCTTTGGAACAAAACTGCATTAAAATATTTTGACTTCCGAGTCATGTAAGAAAGATATTAAGGGATATTCTTCGATAAATTGAAAATATATGGAAAGCACTAAATAGGGTCTACCTTGAAATAAATGGCCATATCTTCGTCAAAAATTGCCCCCTTTCAATTATAAAGATGTTTTTAGAGTTCGCTCGACCTTTGGAACAAAACTTCATTAAAATAATTTGACGTCCGACTCATCTAAGAAAGATATTAAGGGGTATTCTTGATTAACAGAAAATATATGGAAAGCATTAAATAGGGTCTACCTTGAAATAAATGGCCATATCTTCGTCAAAAATTGCCCCATTTCATTTATAAAGGTGTTTTTAGAATTTACTTGATCTTTGAAACAAAACTGCGTTAAAATAATTTGACTTCCGACTCATCTAAGAAAGATATTAAGGGATATTCTTCGATAAATAGAAAATATATGGAAAGCATTAAATAGGGTCTACCTTGAAATAAATGGCCATATCTTCGTAAAAAATTGCCCCATTTCAATTATAAAGGTGTTTTTAGAATTCAATCGATCTTTGGAACAAAGCTGCATTAAAATAATTTGACTTCCGACTCATCTAAGAAAGATATTAAGGGATATTCTTCGATAAATAGAAAATATATGGAAAGCATTAAATAGGGTCTACCTTGAAATAAATGGCCATATCTTCGTCCAAAATTGCCCCATTTCAATTATAAAGATGTTTTTAGAATTCTTTGGAATAAAACTGCATTAAAATAATTTGACTTCCGACTCATCTAAGCAAGATATTAAGGGATATTCTTCGATAAATAGAAAATATATGGAAAGCATTAAATAGGGTCTACCTTGAAATAAATGGCCATATCTTCGTAAAAAATTGCCCCATTTCAATTATAAAGGTGTTTTTAGAGTTCACTCAATCTTTGGAACAAAACTGCATTAAAATAATTTGATTTCCGACTCATCTAAGAAAGATATTAAGGGATATTCTTCGATAAATAGAAAATATATGGAAAGCATTAAATAGGGTCTACCTTGAAATAAATGGCCATATCTTCGTCCAAAATTGCCCCATTTCAATTATAAAGATGTTTTTAGAATTCTTTGAAACAAAACTGCATTAAAATAATTTGACTTCCGACTCATCTAAGAAAGATATTAAGGGATATTCTTCGATAAATAGAAAATATATGGAAAGCATTAAATAGGGTCTACCTTGAAATAAATGGCCATATCTTTGTCTCAAATTGCCCCATTTCAATTATAAAGGTGTTTTTAGAATTCACTCAATCTTTGGAACAAAACTGCATTAAAATATTTTGACTTCCGACTCATGTAAGAAAGATATTAAGGGATATTCTTCGATAAATTGAAAATATATGGAAAGCATTAAATACGGTCAACCTTGAAATAAATGGCCATATCTTCGTCAAAAATTGCCCCATTTCAATTATAAAGATGTTTTTAGAATTCGCTCGACCTTTGGAACAAAACTTCATTAAAATAATTTGACTTCCGACTCATCTAAGTAAGATATTAAGGGGTATTCTTCGATAAATAGAAAATATATGGAAAGCATTAAATAGGGTCTACCTTGAAATAAATGGCCATATCTTCGTCCAAAATTACCCCATTTCAATTATAAAGATGTTTTTAGAATTGACTTGATCTTAAAAACAAAACTGCATTAAAATAATTTGACTTCCGACTCATCTAAGAAAGATATTAAGGGATATTCTTCGATAAATAGAAAATATATGGAAAGCATTAAATAGGCTCTACCTTGAAATAAATGGCCATATCTTCGTCAAAAATTGCCCCATTTTAAGTATAAAAGTGTTTTTAGAATTCACTTGATCTTTGGAACAAAACTGCATTAAAATAATTTGACTTCCGACTCATCTAAGAAAGATATTAAGGGATATTCTTCGATAAATAGAAAATATATGGAAAGCATTAAATAGGGTCTACCTTGAAATAAATGGCCATATCTTCGTCCAAAATTGCCCCATTTCAATTATAAAGATGTTTTCAGAATTCTTTGGAATAAAACTGCATTAAAATAATTTGACTTCCGACTCATCTAAGCAAGATATTAAGGGATATTCTTCGATAAATAGAAAATATATGGAAAGCATTAAATAGGGTCTACCTTGAAATAAATGGCCATATCTTCGTAAAAAATTGCCCCATTTCAATTATGAAGGTGTTTTTAGAATTCAATCGATCTTTGGAACAAAACTTTATTTAAAAAATTTGACTTCCGACTCATCTAAGAAAGATATTAAGGGATATTCTTCGATAAATAGAAAATATATGGAAAGCATTAAATAGGGTCTACCTTGAAATAAATGACCATATCTTCGTCCAAAATTGCCCCATTTCAATTATAAAGATGTTTTTAGAATTCTTTGAAACAAAACTGCATTAAAATAATTTGACTTCCGACTCATCTAAGAAAGATATTAAGGGATATTCTTCGATAAATAGAAAATATATGGAAAGCATTAAATAGGGTCTACCTTGAAATAAATGGCCATATCTTCGTAAAAAAATTGCCCCATTTCAATTATAAAGGTGTTTTTAGAATTCTTTGGAATAAAACTGCATTAAAATAATTTGACTTCCGACTCATCTAAGCAAGATATTAAGGGATATTCTTCGATAAATAGAAAATATATGGAAAGCATTAAATAGGGTCTACCTTGAAATAAATGGCCATATCTTCGTAAAAAATTGCCCCATTTCAATTATGAAGGTGTTTTTAGAATTCAATCGATCTTTGGAACAAAACTTTATTTAAATAATTTGACTTCCGACTCATCTAAGAAAGATATTAAGGGATATTCTTCGATAAATAGAAAATATATGGAAAGCATTAAATAGGGTCTACCTTGAAATAAATGACCATATCTTCGTCCAAAATTGCCCCATTTCAATTATAAAGATGTTTTTAGAATTCAACATCTTTGAAACAAAACTGCATTAAAATAATTTGACTTCCGACTCATCTAAGAAAGATATTAAGGGATATTCTTCGATAAATAGAAAATATATGGAAAGCATTAAATAGGGTCTACCTTGAAATAAATGGCCATATCTTCGTAAAAAAATTGCCCCATTTCAATTATAAAGGTGTTTTTAGAATTCACTCAATCTTTGAAACAAAACTGCATTAAAATATTTTGACTTACGAGTCATGTAAGAAAGATATTAAGGGATATTCTTCGATAAATTGAAAATATATGGAAAGCATTAAATAGGGTCTACCTTGAAATAAATGGCCATATCTTCGTCAAAAAATTGCCCCCTTTCAATTATAAAGATGTTTTTAGAGTTCGCTCGACCTTTGGAACAAAACTTCATTAAAATAATTTGACGTCCGACTCATCTAAGAAAGATATTAAGGGATATTTTTGATTAACAGAAAATATATGGAAAGCATTAAATAGGGTCTACCTTGAAATAAATGGCCATATCTTCGTCAAAAATTGCCCCATTTCAATTATAAAGGTGTTTTTACAATTTACGTGATCTTTGAAACAAAACTGCATTAAAATAATTTGACTTCCGACTCATCTAAGAAAGATATTAAGGGATATTCTTCGATAAATAGAAAATATATGGAAAGCATTAAATAGGGTCTACCTTGAAATAAATGGCCATATCTTCGTCCAAAATTGCCCCATTTCAATTATAAAGATGTTTTTAGAATTCTTTGGAATAAAACTGCATTAAAATAATTTGACTTCCGACTCATCTAAGCAAGATATTAAGGGATATTCTTCGATAAATAGAAAATATATGGAAAACATTAAATAGGGTCTACCTTGAAATAAATGGCCATATCTTCGTAAAAAATTGCCCCATTTCAATTATAAAGGTGTTTTTAGAATTCACTCAATCTTTGAAACAAAACTGCATTAAAATAATTTGACTTCCGACTCATCTAAGAAAGATATTAGGGGTATTCTTCGATAAATAGAAAATATATGGAAAGCATTAAATAGGGTCTATCTTGAAATAAATGGCCATATCTTTGTCTCAAATTGCCCCATTTCAATTATAAAGGTGTTTTTAGAATTCACTTAATCTTTGAAACAAAACTGCATTAAAATAATTTGACTTCCGACTCATCTAAGAAAGATATTAAGGGATATTCTTGATTAATAGAAAATATATGGAAAGCATTAAATAGGGTCTACCTTGAAATAAATGGCCATATCTTCGTCAAAAATTGCCCCATTTCAATTATAAAGGTGTTTTTAGAATTCACGCAATCTTTGAAACAAAACTGCATTAAAATAATTTGACTTCCGACTCACCTAAGAAAGATATTAAGGGATATTCTTCGATAAACAGAAAATATATGGCAAGCATTAAATAGGGTCTACCTTGAAATAAATGGCCATATCTTCGTCCAAAATTGCCCCATTTCAATTATAAAGGTGTTTTTAGAATTCACTCGATCTTTGGAACAAAACTGCATTAAAATAATTTGACTTGCGACTCATCTAAGAAAGATATTAAGGGATATTCTTCGATTAATAGAAAATATATGGAAAGCATAAAATAGGCTCTACCTTGAAATAAATGGCCATATCTTCGTCAAAAATTGCCCACTTTCAATTATAAAGATGTTTTCAGAATTCGCTCGATCTTTGGAACAAAACTGCATTAAAATAATTTGACTTCCGACTCATCTAAGAAAGATATTAAGGGATATTCTTGATTAACAGAAAATATATGGAAAGCATTAAATAGGGTCTACCTTGAAATAAATGGCCATATCTTCGTCAAAAATTGCCCCATTTCAATTATAAAGGTGTTTTTAGAATTCACTCAATCTTTAAAACAAAACTGCATTAAAATAATTTGACTTGCGACTCATCTAAGAAAGATATTAAGGGATATTCTTCGATAAATAGAAAATATATGGAAAGCATTAAATAGGGTCTACCTTGAAATAAATGGCCATATCTTCGTCCAAAATTGCTCCATTTCAATTATAAAGATGTTTTCAGAATTCCTTTGGAATAAAACTGCATTAAAATAATTTGACTTCCGACTCATCTAAGCAAGATATTAAGGGATATTCTTCGATAAATAGAAAATATATGGAAAGCATTAAATAGGGTCTACCTTGAAATAAATGGCCATATCTTCGTAAAAAATTGCCCCATTTCAATTATGAAGGTGTTTTTAGAATTCAATCGATCTTTGGAACAAAACTTTATTTAAAAAATTTGACTTCCGACTCATCTAAGAAAGATATTAAGGGATATTCTTCGATAAATAGAAAATATATGGAAAGCATTAAATAGGGTCTACCTTGAAATAAATGACCATATCTTCGTCCAAAATTGCCCCATTTCAATTATAAAGATGTTTTTAGAATTCATTTTGAAACAAAACTGCATTAAAATAATTTGACTTCCGACTCATCTAAGAAAGATATTAAGGGATATTCTTCGATAAATAGAAAATATATGGAAAGCATTAAATAGGGTCTACCTTGAAATAAATGGCCATATCTTCGTAAAAAAATTGCCCCATTTCAATTATAAAGGTGTTTTTAGAATTCATTTTTGGAATAAAACTGCATTAAAATAATTTGACTTCCGACTCATCTAAGAAAGATATTAAGGGATATTCTTCGATAAATAGAAAATATATGGAAAGCATTAAATAGGGTCTACCTTGAAATAAACGGCCATATCTTCGTAAAAAATTGCCCCATTTCAATTATGAAGGTGTTTTTAGAATTCAATCGATCTTTGGAACAAAACTTTATTTAAATAATTTGACTTCCGACTCATCTAAGAAAGATATTAAGGGATATTCTTCGATAAATAGAAAATATATGGAAAGCATTAAATAGGGTCTACCTTGAAATAAATGACCATATCTTCGTCCAAAATTGCCCCATTTCAATTATAAAGATGTTTTTAGAATTCAATCTTTGAAACAAAACTGCATTAAAATAATTTGACTTCCGACTCATCTAAGAAAGATATTAAGGGATATTCTTCGATAAATAGAAAATATATGGAAAGCATTAAATAGGGTCTACCTTGAAATAAATGGCCATATCTTCGTAAAAAAATTGCCCCATTTCAATTATAAAGGTGTTTTTAGAATTCACTCAATCTTTGGAACAAAACTGCATTAAAATATTTTGACTTACGAGTCATGTAAGAAAGATATTAAGGGATATTCTTCGATAAATTGAAAATATATGGAAAGCATTAAATAGGGTCTACCTTGAAATAAATGGCCATATCTTCGTCAAAAATTGCCCCCTTTCAATTATAAAGATGTTTTTAGAGTTCGCTCGACCTTTGGAACAAAACTTCATTAAAATAATTTGACGTCCGACTCATCTAAGAAAGATATTAAGGGATATTTTTGATTAACAGAAAATATATGGAAAGCATTAAATAGGGTCTACCTTGAAATAAATGGCCATATCTTCGTCAAAAATTGCCCCATTTCAATTATAAAGGTGTTTTTACAATTTACTTGATCTTTGAAACAAAACTGCGTTAAAATAATTTGACTTCCGACTCATCTAAGAAAGATATTAAGGGATATTCTTCGATAAATAGAAAATATATGGAAAGCATTAAATAGGGTCTACCTTGAAATAAATGGCCATATCTTCGTCCAAAATTGCCCCATTTCAATTATAAAGATGTTTTTAGAATTCTTTGGAATAAAACTGCATTAAAATAATTTGACTTCCGACTCATCTAAGCAAGATATTAAGGGATATTCTTCGATAAATAGAAAATATATGGAAAACATTAAATAGGGTCTACCTTGAAATAAATGGCCATATCTTCGTAAAAAATTGCCCCATTTCAATTATAAAGGTGTTTTTAGAATTCACTCAATCTTTGAAACAAAACTGCATTAAAATAATTTGACTTCCGACTCATCTAAGAAAGATATTAGGGGTATTCTTCGATAAATAGAAAATATATGGAAAGCATTAAATAGGGTCTATCTTGAAATAAATGGCCATATCTTTGTCTCAAATTGCCCCATTTCAATTATAAAGGTGTTTTTAGAATTCACTTAATCTTTGAAACAAAACTGCATTAAAATAATTTGACTTCCGACTCATCTAAGAAAGATATTAAGGGATATTCTTCGATTAATAGAAAATATATGGAAAGCATTAAATAGGGTCTACCTTGAAATAAATGGCCATATCTTCGTCAAAAATTGCCCCATTTCAATTATAAAGGTGTTTTTAGAATTCACGCAATCTTTGAAACAAAACTGCATTAAAATAATTTGACTTCCGACTCACCTAAGAAAGATATTAAGGGATATTCTTCGATAAACAGAAAATATATGGCAAGCATTAAATAGGGTCTACCTTGAAATAAATGGCCATATCTTCGTCCAAAATTGCCCCATTTCAATTATAAAGGTGTTTTTAGAATTCACTCGATCTTTGGAACAAAACTGCATTAAAATAATTTGACTTGCGACTCATCTAAGAAAGATATTAAGGGATATTCTTCGATAAATAGAAAATATATGGAAAGCATAAAATAGGCTCTACCTTGAAATAAATGGCCATATCTTCGTCAAAAATTGCCCACTTTCAATTATAAAGATGTTTTCAGAATTCGCTCGATCTTTGGAACAAAACTGCATTAAAATAATTTGACTTCCGACTCATCTAAGAAAGATATTAAGGGATATTCTTGATTAACAGAAAATATATGGAAAGCATTAAATAGGGTCTACCTTGAAATAAATGGCCATATCTTCGTCAAAAATTGCCCCATTTCAATTATAAAGGTGTTTTTAGAATTCACTCAATCTTTAAAACAAAACTGCATTAAAATAATTTGACTTCCGACTCATCTAAGAAAGATATTAAGGGATATTCTTCTAAATTGCCCCATTTCAATTATAAGGGTGTTTTTAGAATTCACTCGATCTTTGGAACAAAACTGCATTAAAATATTTTGACTTCCGAGTCATGTAAGAAAGATATTAAGGGATATTCTTCGATAAATTGAAAATATATGGAAAGCACTAAATAGGGTATACCTTGAAATAAATGGCCATATCTTCGTCAAAAATTGCCCCCTTTCAATTATAAAGATGTTTTTAGAATTCGCTCGACCTTTGGAACAAAACTTCATTAAAATAATTTGACGTCCGACTCATCTAAGAAAGATATTAAGGGGTATTCTTGATTAACAGAAAATATATGGAAAGCATTAAATAGGGTCTACCTTGAAATAAATGGCCATATCTTCGTCAAAAATTGCCCCATTTCATTTATAAAGGTGTTTTTAGAATTTACGCAATCTTTGAAACAAAACTGCGTTAAAATAATTTGACTTCCGACTCATCTAAGAAAGATATTAAGGGATATTCTTCGATAAATAGAAAATATATGGAAAGCATTAAATAGGGTCTACCTTGAAATAAATGGCCATATCTTCGTAAAAAATTGCCCCATTTCAATTATAAAGGTGTTTTTAGAATTCAATCGATCTTTGGAACAAAACTGCATTAAAATAATTTGACTTCCGACTCATCTAAGAAAGATATTAAGGGATATTCTTCGATAAATAGAAAATATATGGAAAGCATTAAATAGGGTCAACCTTGAAATAAATGGCCATATCTTCGTCCAAAATTGCCCCATTTCAATTATAAAGATGTTTTTAGAATTCTTTGAAACAAAACTGCATTAAAATAATTTGACTTCCGACTCATCTAAGAAAGATATTAAGAGATATTCTTCGATTAATAGAAAATATAAGGCAAACATTAAATAGGGTCAACATTGAAATAAATGACCATATCTTCGTCAAAATTTGCCCCATTTCAATTATAAAGGTGTTTTTGGAATTCGCTCGATCTTTGGAACAAAACTGCATTAAAATATTTTGACTTCCGACTCATGTAAGAAAGATATTAAGGGATATTCTTCGATAAATTGAAAATATATGGAAAGCATTAAATAGGGTCTACCTTGAAATAAATGGCCATATCTTCATCAAAAATTGCCCCATTTCAATTATAAAGATGTTTTTAGAATTCGCTCGACCTTCGGAACAAAACTTCATTAAAATAATTTGACTTCCGACTCATCTAAGAAAGATATTAAGGGATATTCTTCGATAAATAGAAAATATATGGAAAGCATTAAATAGGGTCTACCTTGAAATAAATGGCCATATCTTCGTCCAAAATTACCCCATTTCAATTATAAAGGTGTTTTTAGAATTCACTTAATCTTTGAAACAAAACTGCATTAAAATAATTTGACTTCCGACTCATCTAAGAAAGATATTAAGGGATATTCTTCGATAAATAGAAAATATATGGAAAGCATTAAATAGGGTCTATCTTGAAATAAATGGCCATATCTTTGTCTCAAATTGCCCACATTCAATTATAAAGATGTTTTCAGAATTCGCTTGATCTTTGGAACAAAACTGCATTAAAATAATTTGACTTCCGACTCATCTAAGAAAGATATTAAGGGATATTCTTGATTAACAGAAAATATATGGAAAGCATTAAATAGGGTCTACCTTGAAATAAATGGCCATATCTTCGTCAAAAATTGCCCCATTTCAATTATAAAGGTGTTTTTAGAATTCACTCAATCTTTAAAACAAAACTGCATTAAAATAATTTGACTTCCGACTCATCTAAGAAAGATATTAAGGGATATTCTTCTAAATTGCCCCATTTCAATTATAAGGGTGTTTTTAGAATTCCCTCGATCTTTGGAACAAAACTGCATTAAAATATTTTGACTTCCGAGTCATGTAAGAAAGATATTAAGGGATATTCTTCGATAAATTGAAAATATATGGAAAGCACTAAATAGGGTATACCTTGAAATAAATGGCCATATCTTCGTCAAAAATTGCCCCCTTTCAATTATAAAGATGATTTTAGAGTTCGCTCGACCTTTGGAACAAAACTTCATTAAAATAATTTGACGTCCGACTCATCTAAGAAAGATATTAAGGGGTATTCTTGATTAACAGAAAATATATGGAAAGCATTAAATAGGGTCTACCTTGAAATAAATGGCCATATCTTCGTCAAAAATTGCCCCATTTCATTTATAAAGGTGTTTTTAGAATTTACTTGATCTTTGAAACAAAACTGCGTTAAAATAATTTGACTTCCGACTCATCTAAGAAAGATATTAAGGGATATTCTTCGATAAATAGAAAATATATGGAAAGCATTAAATAGGGTCTACCTTGAAATAAATGGCCATATCTTCGTAAAAAATTGCCCCATTTCATTTATAAAGGTGTTTTTAGAATTCAATCGATCTTTGGAACAAAGCTGCATTAAAATAATTTGACTTCCGATTCATCTAAGAAAGATATTAAGGGATATTCTTCGATAAATAGAAAATATATGGAAAGCATTAAATAGGGTCTACCTTGAAATAAATGGCCATATCTTCGTCCAAAATTGCCCCATTTCAATTATAAAGATGTTTTTAGAATTCTTTGAAACAAAACTGCATTAAAATAATTTGACTTCCGACTCATCTAAAAAAGATATTAAGAGATATTCTTCGATAAATAGAAAATATATGGAAAGCATTAAATAGGGTCTACCTTGAAATAAATGGCCATATCTTCGTCAAAAAATGCCCCATTTCAATTATAAAGGTGTTTTTGGAATTCTCTCAATCTTTGGAACAAAACTGCATTAAAATATTTTGACTTCCGACTCATCTAAGAAAGATATTAAGGGATATTCTTCGATAAATAGAAAATATATGGAAAGCATTAAATAGGGTCTACCTTGAAATAAATGGCCATATCTTCGTCAAAAATTGCCCCATTTCAATTATAAAGATGTTTTTAGAATTCGCTCGACCTTCGGAACAAAACTTCATTAAAATAATTTGACTTCCGACTCATCTAAGAAAGATATTAAGGGATATTCTTCGATAAATAGAAAATATATGGAAAGCATTAAATAGGGTCTACCTTGAAATAAATGGCCATATCTTCGTCCAAAATTACCCCATTTCAATTATAAAGATGTTTTTAGAATTCACTCAATCTTTGAAACAAAACTGCATTAAAATAATTTGACTTCCGACTCATCTAAGAAAGATATTAGGGGATATTCTTCGATAAATAGAAAATATATGGAAAGCATTAAATAGGGTCTATCTTGAAATAAATGGCCATATCTTTGTCTCAAATTGCCCCATTTCAATTATAAAGGTGTTTTTAAAATTCACTTAATCTTTGAAACAAAACTGCATTAAAATAATTTGACTTCCGACTCATCTAAGAAAGATATTAAGGGATATTCTTCGATAAATGGAAAATCTATGGAAAGCATTAAATAGGGTCTACCTTGAAAAAAATGGCCATATATTCGTCAAGAATTGCCCCATTTCAAGTATAAAGGTGTTTTTAGAATTCACTCGATCTTTGAAACAAAACTGCATTAAAATAATTTGACTTCCGACTCATCTAAGAAAGATATTAAGGGATATTCTTCGATAAATAGAAAATATATGGAAAGCATTAAATAGGGTCTACCTTGAAATAAATGGCCATATCTTCGTCCAAAATTGCCCCATTTCAATTATAAAGATGTTTTTAGAATTCCAACTTTGGAACAAAACTGCATTAAAATAATTTGACTTCCGACTCATCTAAGAAAGATATTAAGGGATATTCTTCGACAAATAGAAAATATATGGAAAACATTAAATAGGGTCTACCTTGAAATAAATGGCCATATCTTCGTAAAAAATTGCCCCATTTCAATTATAAAGGTGTTTTTAGAATTCACTCAATCTTTGAAACAAAACTGCATTAAAATAATTTGACTTCCGACTCATCTAAGAAAGATATTAGGGGTATTCTTCGATAAATAGAAAATATATGGAAAGCATTAAATAGGGTCTATCTTGAAATAAATGGCCATATCTTTGTCTCAAATTGCCCCATTTCAATTATAAAGGTGTTTTTAGAATTCACTTAATCTTTGAAACAAAACTGCATTAAAATAATTTGACTTCCGACTCATCTAAGAAAGATATTAAGGGATATTCTTGATTAATAGAAAATATATGGAAAGCATTAAATAGGGTCTACCTTGAAATAAATGGCCATATCTTCGTCAAAAATTGCCCCATTTCAATTATAAAGGTGTTTTTAGAATTCACGCAATCTTTGAAACAAAACTGCATTAAAATAATTTGACTTCCGACTCACCTAAGAAAGATATTAAGGGATCTTCTTCGATAAACAGAAAATATATGGAAAGCATTAAATAGGGTCTACCTTGAAATAAATGGCCATATCTTCGTCCAAAATTGCCCCATTTCAATTATAAAGGTGTTTTTAGAATTCACTCGATCTTTGGAACAAAACTGCATCAAAATAAATTGACTTCCGACTCATCTAAGAAAGATATTAAGAGATATTCTTCGATAAATAGAAAATATATGGAAAGCATTAAATAGGGTCTACCTTGAAATAAATGGCCATATCTTCGTCAAAAATTGCCCCATTTCAATTATAAAGGTGTTTTCAGAATTCGCTCGATCTTTGGAACAAAACTGCATTAAAATAATTTGACTTCCGACTCATCTAAGAAAGATATTAAGGGATATTCTTGATTAACAGAAAATATATGGAAAGCATTAAATAGGGTCTACCTTGAAATAAATGGCCATATCTTCGTCAAAAATTGCCCCATTTCAATTATAAAGGTGTTTTTAGAATTCACTCAATCTTTAAAACAAAACTGCATTAAAATAATTTGACTTCCGACTCATCTAAGAAAGATATTAAGGGATATTCTTCTAAATTGCCCCATTTCAATTATAAGGGTGTTTTTAGAATTCCCTCGATCTTTGGAACAAAACTGCATTAAAATATTTTGACTTCCGAGTCATGTAAGAAAGATATTAAGGGATATTCTTCGATAAATTGAAAATATATGGAAAGCACTAAATAGGGTATACCTTGAAATAAATGGCCATATCTTCGTCAAAAATTGCCCCCTTTCAATTATAAAGATGATTTTAGAGTTCGCTCGACCTTTGGAACAAAACTTCATTAAAATAATTTGACGTCCGACTCATCTAAGAAAGATATTAAGGGGTATTCTTGATTAACAGAAAATATATGGAAAGCATTAAATAGGGT
Organism: Drosophila grimshawi; assembly: GCF_018153295.1. Taxonomy (NCBI): domain Eukaryota; kingdom Metazoa; phylum Arthropoda; class Insecta; order Diptera; family Drosophilidae; genus Drosophila; species Drosophila grimshawi. The sequence goes on along the minus strand of NW_025063693.1, from coordinate 44,461 downwards.
CTACCTTGAAATAAATGGCCATATCTTCGTCAAAAATTGCCCCATTTCATTTATAAAGGTGTTTTTAGAATTTACTTGATCTTTGAAACAAAACTGCGTTAAAATAATTTGACTTCCGACTCATCTAAGAAAGATATTAAGGGATATTCTTCGATAAATAGAAAATATATGGAAAGCATTAAATAGGGTCTACCTTGAAATAAATGGCCATATCTTCGTAAAAAATTGCCCCATTTCAATTATAAAGGTGTTTTTAGAATTCAATCGATCTTTGGAACAAAGCTGCATTAAAGTAATTTGACTTCCGACTCATCTAAGAAAGATATTAAGGGATATTCTTCGATAAATAGAAAATATATGGAAAGCATTAAATAGGGTCTACCTTGAAATAAATGGCCATATCTTCGTCCAAAATTGCCCCATTTCAATTATAAAGATGTTTTTAGAATTCTTTGAAACAAAACTGCATTAAAATAATTTGACTTCCGACTCATCTAAGAAAGATATTAAGGGATATTCTTCGATAAATAGAAAATATATGGAAAGCATTAAATAGGGTCTACCTTGAAATAAATGGCCATATCTTTGTCTCAAATTGCCCCATTTCAATTATAAAGGTGTTTTTAGAATTCACTCGATCTTTGGAACAAAACTGCATTAAAATATTTTGACTTCCGACTCATGTAAGAAGGATATTAAGGGATATTCTTCGATAAATTGAAAATATATGGAAAGCATTAAATAGGGTCTACCTTGAAATAAATGGCCATATCTTCGTCAAAAATTGCCCCATTTCAATTATAAAGATGTTTTTAGAATTCGCTCGACCTTCGGAACAAAACTTCATTAAAATAATTTGACTTCCGACTCATCTAAGAAAGATATTAAGGGATATTCTTCGATAAATAGAAAATATATGGAAAGCATTAAATAGGGTCTACCTTGAAATAAATGGCCATATCTTCGTCCAAAATTGCCCCATTTCAATTATAAAGGTGTTTTTAGAATTCAATCGATCTTTGGAACAAAACTGCATTAAAATAATTTGACTTCCGACTCATCTAAGAAAGATATTAAGGGATATTGTTGATTAACAGAAAATATATGGAAAGCATTAAATAGCCTCTACCTTGAAATAAATGGCCATATCTTCGTCCAAAATTGCCCCATTTCAATTATAAAGATGTTTTTAGAATTAACTTGATCTTAAAAACAAAACTGCATTAAAATATTTTGACTTCCGACTCATGTAAGAAAGATATTAAGGGATATTCTTCGATAAATTGAAAATATATGGAAAGCATTAAATAGGCTCTACCTTGAAATAAATGGCCATATCTTCGTCAAAAATTGCCCCATTTTAAGTATAAAAGTGTTTTTAGAATTCACTTGATCTTTGGAACAAAACTGCATTAAAATAATTTGACTTTCGACTCATCTAAGAAAGATATTAAGGGATATTCTTCGATAAATAGAAAATATATGGAAAGCATTAAATAGGGTCTACCTTGAAATAAATGGCCATATCTTCGTCCAAAATTGCCCCATTTCAATTATAAAGATGTTTTCAGAATTCTTTGGAATAAAACTGCATTAAAATAATTTGACTTCCGACTCATCTAAGCAAGATATTAAGGGATATTCTTCGATAAATAGAAAATATATGGAAAGCATTAAATAGGGTCTACCTTGAAATAAATGGCCATATCTTCGTAAAAAATTGCCCCATTTCAATTATGAAGGTGTTTTTAGAATTCAATCGATCTTCGGAACAAAACTTTATTTAAATAATTTGACTTCCGACTCATCTAAGAAAGATATTAAGGGATATTCTTCGATAAATAGAAAATATATGGAAAGCATTAAATAGGGTCTACCTTGAAATAAATGACCATATCTTCGTCCAAAATTGCCCCATTTCAATTATAAAGATGTTTTTAGAATTCTTTGAAACAAAACTGCATTAAAATAATTTGACTTCCGACTCATCTAAGAAAGATATTAAGGGATATTCTTCGATCAATAGAAAATATATGGAAAGCATTAAATAGGGTCTACCTTGAAATAAATGGCCATATCTTCGTAAAAAAATTGCCCCATTTCAATTATAAAGGTGTTTTTAGAATTCACTCAATCTTTGGAACAAAACTGCATTAAAATAATTTGACTTCCGACTCATCTAAGAAAGATATTAAGGGATATTCTTCGATAAATAGAAAATATATGGAAAGCATTAAATAGGGTCTACCTTGAATAAATGGCCATATCTTCGTCCAAAATTACCCCATTTCAATTATAAAGATGTTTTCAGAATTCACGCAATCTTTGAAACAAAACTGCATTAAAATAATTTGACTTCCGACTCACCTAAGAAAGATATTAAGGGATATTCTTCGATAAACAGAAAATATATGGCAAGCATTAAATAGGGTCTACCTTGAAATAAATGGCCATATCTTCGTCCAAAATTGCCCCATTTCAATTATAAAGGTGTTTTTAGAATTCACTCGATCTTTGGAACAAAACTGCATTAAAATAATTTGACTTGCGACTCATCTAAGAAAGATATTAAGGGATATTCTTCGATAAATAGAAAATATATGGAAAGCATAAAATAGGCTCTACCTTGAAATAAATGGCCATATCTTCGTCAAAAATTGCCCACTTTCAATTATAAAGATGTTTTCAGAATTCGCTCGATCTTTGGAACAAAACTGCATTAAAATAATTTGACTTCCGACTCATCTAAGAAAGATATTAAGGGATATTCTTGATTAACAGAAAATATATGGAAAGCATTAAATAGGGTCTACCTTGAAATAAATGGCCATATCTTCGTCAAACATTGCCCCATTTCAATTATAAAGGTGTTTTTAGAATTCACTCAATCTTTAAAACAAAACTGCATTAAAATAATTTGACTTCCGACTCATCTAAGAAAGATATTAAGGGATATTCTTCTAAATTGCCCCATTTCAATTATAAGGGTGTTTTTAGAATTCACTCGATCTTTGGAACAAAACTGCATTAAAATATATTGACTTCCGAGTCATGTAAGAAAGATATTAAGGGATATTCTTCGATAAATTGAAAATATATGGAAAGCACTAAATAGGGTATACCTTGAAATAAATGGCCATATCTTCGTCAAAAATTGCCCCCTTTCAATTATAAAGATGATTTTAGAGTTCGCTCGACCTTTGGAACAAAACTTCATTAAAATAATTTGACGTCCGACTCATCTAAGAAAGATATTAAGGGGTATTCTTGATTAACAGAAAATATATGGAAAGCATTAAATAGGGTCTACCTTGAAATAAATGGCCATATCTTCGTCAAAAATTGCCCCATTTCATTTATAAAGGTGTTTTTAGAATTTACTTGATCTTTGGAACAAAACTGCATTAAAATAATTTGACTTCCGACTCATCTAAGAAAGATATTAAGGGATATTCTTCGATAAATAGAAAATATATGGAAAGCATTAAATAGGGTCTACCTTGAAATAAATGGCCATATCTTCGTCAAAAATTGCCCCATTTCAATTATAAAGATGTTTTTAGAATTCACTCGATCTTTGGAACAAAACTGCATTAAAATAAATTGACTTCCGACTCATCAAAGAAAGATATTAAGGGATATTCTTCGATAAATAGAAAACATATGGAAAGCATTAAATAGGGTCTACCTTGAAATAAATGGCCATATCTTCGTCAAAAATTGCCCCATTTCAATTATAAAGATGTTTTTAGAATTCTTTGAAACAAAACTGCATTAAAATAATTTGACTTCCGACTCATCTAAGAAAGATATTAAGGGATATTCTTCGATAAATAGAAAATATATGGAAAGCATTAAATAGGGTCTACCTTGAAATAAATGGCCATATCTTTGTCTCAAATTGCCCCATTTCAATTATAAAAATGTTTTTAGAATTCACTTGATCTTTGAAACAAAACTGCATTAAAATATTTTGACTTCCGACTCATCTAAGAAAGATATTAAGGGATATTCTTCGATAAATTGAAAATATATGGATTGCATTAAATAGGGTCTACCTTGAAATAAATGGCCATATCTTCGTCAAAAATTGCCCCATTTCAATTATAAAGATGTTTTTAGAATTCGCTCGACCTTCGGAACAAAACTTCATTAAAATAATTTGACTTCCGACTCATCTAAGAAAGATATTAAGGGATATTCTTCGATAAATAGAAAATATATGGAAAGCATTAAATAGGGTCTACCTTGAAATAAATGGCCATATCTTCGTCCAAAATTACCCCATTTCAATTATAAAGATGTTTTTAGAATTAACTTGATCTTAAAAACAAAACTGCATTAAAATAATTTGACTTCCGACTCATCTAAGAAAGATATTAAGGGAAATTCTTCGATAAATAGAAAATATATGGAAAGCATTAAATAGGCTCTACCTTGAAATAAATGGCCATATCTTCGTCCAAAATTGCCCCATTTCAATTATAAAGATGTTTTTAGAATTAACTTGATCTTAAAAACAAAACTGCATTAAAATATTTTGACTTCCGACTCATGTAAGAAAGATATTAAGGGATATTCTTCGATAAATTGAAAATATATGGAAAGCATTAAATAGGGTCTACCTTGAAATAAATGGCCATATCTTCGTCAAAAATTGCCCCATTTTAAGTATAAAAGTGTTTTTAGAATTCACTTGATCTTTGGAACAAAACTGCATTAAAATAATTTGACTTTCGACTCATCTAAGAAAGATATTAAGGGATATTCTTCGATAAATAGAAAATATATGGAAAGCATTAAATAGGCTCTACCTTGAAATAAATGACCATATCTTCGTCCAAAATTGCCCCATTTCAATTATAAAGATGTTTTTAGAATTAACTTGATCTTAAAAAACAAAACTGCATTAAAATATTTTGACTTCCGAGTCATGTAAGAAAGATATTAAGGGATATTCTTCGATAAATTGAAAATATATGGAAAGCATTAAATAGGGTCTACCTTGAAATAAATGGCCATATCTTCGTCAAAAATTGCCCCATTTTAAGTATAAAAGTGTTTTTAGAATTCACTTGATCTTTGGAACAAAACTGCATTAAAATAATTTGACTTTCGACTCATCTAAGAAAGATATTAAGGGATATTCTTCGATAAATAGAAAATATATGGAAAGCATTAAATAGGGTCTACCTTGAAATAAATGGCCATATCTCCGTAAAAAATTGCCCCATTTCAATTATGAAGGTGTTTTTAGAATTCAATCGATCTTCGGAACAAAACTTTATTTAAATAATTTGACTTCCGACTCATCTAAGAAAGATATTAAGGGATATTCTTCGATAAATAGAAAATATATGGAAAGCATTAAATAGGGTCTACCTTGAAATAAATGACCATATCTTCGTCCAAAATTGCCCCATTTCAATTATAAAGATGTTTTTAGAATTCTTTGAAACAAAACTGCATTAAAATAATTTGACTTCCGACTCATCTAAGCAAGATATTAAGGGATATTCTTCGATAAATAGAAAATATATGGAAAGCATTAAATAGGGTCTACCTTGAAATAAATGGCCATATCTCCGTAAAAAATTGCCCCATTTCAATTATGAAGGTGTTTTTAGAATTCAATCGATCTTCGGAACAAAACTTTATTTAAATAATTTGACTTCCGACTCATCTAAGAAAGATATTAAGGGATATTCTTCGATAAATAGAAAATATATGGAAAGCATTAAATAGGGTCTACCTTGAAATAAATGACCATATCTTCGTCCAAAATTGCCCCATTTCAATTATAAAGATGTTTTTAGAATTCTTTGAAACAAAACTGCATTAAAATAATTTGACTTCCGACTCATCTAAGAAAGATATTAAGGGATATTCTTCGACAAATAGAAAATATATGGAAAGCATTAAATAGGGTATACCTTGAAATAAATGGCCATATCTTCGTAAAAAAATTGCCCCATTTCAATTATAAAGGTGTTTTTAGAATTCACTCAATCTTTGGAACAAAACTGCATTAAAATAATTTGACTTCCGACTCATCTAAGAAAGATATTAAGGGATATTCTTCGATAAATAGAAAATATATGGAAAGCATTAAATAGGGTCTACCTTGAAATAAATGGCCATATCTTCGTCCAAAATTGCCCCATTTCAATTATAAAGGTGTTTTTAGAATTCACTCGATCTTTGGAACAAAACTGCATTAAAATATTTTGACTTACGAGTCATGTAAGAAAGATATTAAGGGATATTCTTCGATAAATTGAAAATATATGGAAAGCATTAAATAGGGTCTACCTTGAAATAAATGGCCATATCTTCGTCAAAAATTGCCCCCTTTCAATTATATAGATGTTTTTAGAGTTCGCTCGACCTTTGGAACAAAACTTCATTAAAATAATTTGACGTCCGACTCATCTAAGAAAGATATTAAGGGATATTCTTGATTAACAGAAAATATATGGAAAGCATTAAATAGGGTCTACCTTGAAATAAATGGCCATATCTTCGTCTCAAATTGCCCCATTTCAATTATAAAGGTGTTTTTAGAATTCACTTGATCTTTAAAACAAAACTGCATTAAAATAATTTGACTTCCGACTCATCTAAGAAAGATATTAAGGGATATTCTTCGATAAATAGAAAATATATGGAAAGCATTAAATAGGGTCTACCTTGAAATAAATGGCCATATCTTCGTCCAAAATTGCCCCATTTCAATTATAAAGATGTTTTTAGAATTCATTTGGAATAAAACTGCATTAAAATAATTTGACTTCCGACTCATCTAAGCAAGATATTAAGGGATATTCTTCGATAAATAGAAAATATATGGAAAACATTAAATAGGGTCTACCTTGAAATAAATGGCCATATCTTCGTAAAAAATTGCCCCATTTCAATTATAAAGGTGTTTTTAGAATTCACTCAATCTTTGGAACAAAACTTCATTAAAATAATTTGACTTCCGACTCATCTAAGAAAGATATTAAGGGATATTCTTCGATAAATAGAAAATATATGGAAAGCATTAAATAGGGTCTACCTTGAAATAAATGGTCATATCTTCGTCAAAAATTGCCCCATTTCAATTATAAAGATGTTTTTAGAATTCACTCAATCTTTGAAACAAAACTGCATTAAAATAATTTGACTTCCGACTCATCTAAGAAAGATATTAAGGGATATTCTTCGATAAATAGAAAATATATGGAAAGCATTAAATAGGGTCTACCTTGAAATAAATGGCCATATCTTTGTCTCAAATTGCCCCATTTCAATTATAAAGGTGTTTTTAGAATTCACTTAATCTTTGGAACAAAACTGCATTAAAATAATTTGACTTCCGACTCATCTAAGAAAGATATTAAGGGATATTCTTCGATTAATAGAAAATATATGGAAAGCATTAAATAGGGTCTACCTTGAAATAAATGGCCATATCTTCGTCAAAAATTGCCCCATTTCAATTATAAAGGTGTTTTTAGAATTCACGCAATCTTTGAAACAAAACTGCATTAAAATAATTTGACTTCCGACTCATCTAAGAAAGATATTAAGGGATATTCTTCGATAAACAGAAAATATATGGAAAGCATTAAATAGGGTCTACCTTGAAATAAATGGCCATATCTTCGTCCAAAATTGCCCCATTTCAATTATAAAGGTGTTTTTAGAATTCGCTCGATCTTTGGAACAAAACTGCATTAAAATAATTTGACTTCCGAGTCATCTAAGAAAGATATTAAGGGATATTCTTCGATAAATAGAAAATATATGGAAAGCATTAAATAGGGTCTACCTTGAAATAAATGGCCATATCGTCGTCCAAAATTGCCCCATTTCAATTATAAAGATGTTTTTAGAATTCACTCAATCTTTAAAACAAAACTGCATTAAAATAATTTGACTTCCGACTCATCTAAGAAAGATATTAAGGGATATTCTTCGATAAATAGAAAATATATGGAAAGCATTAAATAGGGTCTACCTTGAAATAAATGGCCATATCTTTGTCTCAAATTGCCCCATTTCAATTATAAAGGTGTTTTTAGAATTCACTTAATCTTTGGAACAAAACTGCATTAAAATAATTTGACTTCCGACTCATCTAAGAAAGATATTAAGGGATATTCTTCGATTAATAGAAAATATATGGAAAGCATTAAATAGGGTCTACCTTGAAATAAATGGCCATATCTTCGTCAAAAATTGCCCACTTTCAATTATATAGATGTTTTCAGAATTCGCTCGATCTTTGGAACAAAACTGCATTAAAATAATTTGACTTCCGACTCATCTAAGAAAGATATTAAGGGATATTCTTCGATTAACAGAAAATATATGGAAAGCATTAAATAGGGTCTACCTTGAAATAAATGGCCATATCTTCGTCAAAAATTGCCCCATTTCAATTATAAAGGTGTTTTTAGAATTCACTCAATCTTTAAAACAAAACTGCATTAAAATAATTTGACTTCCGACTCATCTAAGAAAGATATTAAGGGATATTCTTCGATAAATAGAAAATATATGGAACGCATTAAATAGGGTCTACCTTGAAATAAATGGCCATATCTTCGTAAAAAATTGCCCCATATCTATTATAAAGGTGTTTTTAGAATTCACTCAATCTTTGGAACAAAACTGCATTAAAATAATTTGACTTCCGACTCATCTAAGAAAGATATTAAGGGATATTCTTCGATTAACAGAAAATATATGGAAAGCATTAAATAGGGTCTACCTTGAAATAAATGGCCATATCTTCGTCCAAAATTGCCCCATTTCAATTATAAAGGTGTTTTTAGAATTCAATCGATCTTTGGAACAAAACTGTATTAAAATATTTTGACTTACGAGTCATGTAAGAAAGATATTAAGGGATATTCTTCGATAAATTGAAAATATATGGAAAGCATTAAATAGGGTCTACCTTGAAATAAATGGCCATATCTTCGTCAAAAATTGCCCACTTTCAATTATATAGATGTTTTCAGAATTCGCTCGATCTTTGGAACAAAACTGCATTAAAATAATTTGACTTCCGACTCATCTAAGAAAGATATTAAGGGATATTCTTGATTAACAGAAAATATATGGAAAGCATTAAATAGGGTCTACCTTGAAATAAATGGCCATATCTTCGTCAAAAATTGCCCCATTTCAATTATAAAGGTGTTTTTAGAATTCACTCAATCTTTAAAACAAAACTGCATTAAAATAATTTGACTTCCGACTCATCTAAGAAAGATATTAAGGGATATTCTTCGATAAATAGAAAATATATGGAACGCATTAAATAGGGTCTACCTTGAAATAAATGGCCATATCTTCGTAAAAAATTGCCCCATATCTATTATAAAGGTGTTTTTAGAATTCACTCAATCTTTGGAACAAAACTGCATTAAAATAATTTGACTTCCGACTCATCTAAGAAAGATATTAAGGGATATTCTTGATTAACAGAAAATATATGGAAAGCATTAAATAGGGTCTACCTTGAAATAAATGGCCATATCTTCGTCCAAAATTGCCCCATTTCAATTATAAAGGTGTTTTTAGAATTCACTGGATCTTTGGAACAAAACTGCATTAAAATATTTTGACTTACGAGTCATGTAAGAAAGATATTAAGGGATATTCTTCGATAAATTGAAAATATATGGAAAGCATTAAATAGGGTCTACCTTGAAATAAATGGCCATATCTTCGTCAAAAATTGCCCCCTTTCAATTATAAAGATGTTTTTAGAGTTCGCTCGACCTTTGGAACAAAACTTCATTAAAATAATTTGACGTCCGACTCATCTAAGAAAGATATTAAGGGGTATTCTTGATTAACAGAAAATATATGGAAAGGATTAAATAGGGTCTACCTTGAAATAAATGGCCATATCTTCGTCAAAAATTGCCCCATTTCAATTATAAAGGTGTTCTTACAATTTACTTGATCTTTGAAACAAAACTGCGTTAAAATAATTTGACTTCCGACTCATCTAAGAAAGATATTAAGGGATATTCTTCGATAAATAGAAAATATATGGAAAGCATTAAATAGGGTCTACCTTGAAATAAATGGCCATATCTTCGTAAAAAATTGCCCCATTTCAATTATAAAGGTGTTTTTAGAATTCAATCGATCTTTGGAACAAAGCTGCATTAAAATAATTTGACTTCCGACTCATCTAAGAAAGATATTAAGGGATATTCTTCGATAAATAGAAAATATATGGAAAGCATTAAATAGGGTCTACCTTGAAATAAATGGCCATATCTTCGTCCAAAATTGCCCCATTTCAATTATAAAGATGTTTTTAGAATTCTTTGGAATAAAACTGCATTAAAATAATTTGACTTCCGACTCATCTAAGCAAGATATTAAGGGATATTCTTCGATAAATAGAAAATATATGGAAAGCATTAAATAGGGTCTACCTTGAAATAAATGGCCATATCTTCGTCAAAAATTGCCCCATTTCAATTATAAAGGTGTTTTTACAATTAACTTGATCTTTGGAACAAAACTGCATTAAAATAATTTGACTTCCGACTCATCTAAGAAAGATATTAAGGGATATTCTTCGATAAATAGAAAATATATGGAAAGCATTAAATAGGGTCTACCTTGAAATAAATGGCCATATCTTCGTCCAAAATTGCCCCATTTCAATTATAAAGGTGTTTTTAGAATTCACTCGATCTTTGGAACAAAAGTGCATTAAAATATTTTGACTTCCGACTCATGTAAGAAAGATATTAAGGGATATTCTTCGATAAATTGAAAATATATGGAAAGCATTAAATACGGTCAACCATGAAATAAATGGCCATATCTTCGTCAAAAATTGCCCCCTTTCAAATATAAGGATGTTTTTAGAGTTCGCTCGACCTTTGGAACAAAACTTCATTAAAATAATTTGACGTCCGACTCATCTAAGAAAGATATTAAGGGTTATTCTTGATTAACAGAAAATATATGGAAAGCATTAAATAGAGTCTACCTTGAAATAAATGGCCATATCTTCGTCAAAAATTGCCCCATTTCAATTATAAAGGTGTTTTTACAATTTACTTGATCTTTGAAACAAAACTGCGTTAAAATAATTTGACTTCCGACTCATCTAAGAAAGATATTAAGGGATATTCTTCGATAAATAGAAAATATATGGAAAGCATTAAATAGGGTCTACCTTGAAATAAATGGCCATATCTTCGTAAAAAATTGCCCCATTTCAATTATAAAGATGTTTTTAGAATTCTTTGGAATAAAACTGCATTAAAATAATTTGACTTCCGACTCATCTAAGCAAGATATTAAGGGATATTCTTCGATAAATAGAAAATATATGGAAAGCATTAAATAGGGTCTACCTTGAAATAAATGGCCATATCTTCGTCAAAAATTGCCCCATTTCAATTATAAAGGTGTTTTTACAATTTACTTGATCTTTGAAACAAAACTGCGTTAAAATAATTTGACTTCCGACTCATCTAAGAAAGATATTAAGGGATATTCTTCGATAAATAGAAAATATATGGAAAGCATTAAATAGGGTCTACCTTGAAATAAATGGCCATATCTTCGTAAAAAATTGCCCCATTTCAATTATAAAGGTGTTTTTAGAATTCAATCGATCTTTGGAACAAAACTGCATTAAAATAATTTGACTTCCGACTCATCTAAGAAAGATATTAAGGGATATTCTTCGATAAATAGAAAATATATGGAAAGCATTAAATAGAGTCTACCTTGAAATAAATGGCCATATCTTCGTCAAAAATTGCCCCACTTCAATTATAAAGGTGTTTTTAGAATTCACTTAATCTTTGAAACAAAACTGCATTAAAATAATTTGACTTCCGACTCATCTAAGAAAGATATTAAGGGATATTCTTCGATAAATAGAAAATATATGGAAAGCATTAAATAGGGTCTACCTTGAAATAAATGGCCATTTCTTCGTAAAAAATTGCCCCATTTCAATTATAAAGGTGTTTTTAGAATTCACTCGATCTTTGGAACAAAACGGCATTAAAATAATTTGACTTCCGACTCATCTAAGAAAGATATTAAGGGATATTCTTCGATAAATAGAAAATATATGGAAAGCATTAAATAGGGTCTACCTTGAAATAAATGGCCATATCTTCGTCAAAAATTGCCCCATTTCATTTATAAAGGTGTTTTTACAATTTACTTGATCTTTGAAACAAAACTGCGTTAAAATAATTTGACTTCCGACTCATCTAAGAAAGATATTAAGGGATATTCTTCGATAAATAGAAAATATATGGAAAGCATTAAATAGGGTCTACCTTGAAATAAATGGCCATATCTTCGTAAAAAATTGCCCCATTTCATTTATAAAGGTGTTTTTAGAATTCAATCGATCTTTGGAACAAAGCTGCATTAAAATAATTTGACTTCCGATTCATCTAAGAAAGATATTAAGGGATATTCTTCGATAAATAGAAAATATATGGAAAGCATTAAATAGGGTCTACCTTGAAATAAATGGCCATATCTTCGTCCAAAATTGCCCCATTTCAATTATAAAGATGTTTTTAGAATTCCTTTTGGAATAAAACTGCATTAAAATAATTTGACTTCCGACTCATCTAAGAAAGATATTAAGGGATATTCTTCGATAAATAGAAAATATATGGAAAGCATTAAATAGGGTCTACCTTGAAATAAATGGCCATATCTTTGTCTCAAATTGCCCCATTTCAATTATAAAGGTGTTTTTAGAATTCGCTCAATCTTTGGAACAAAACTGCATTAAAATAATTTGACTTCCGACTCATCTAAGAAAGATATTAAGGGATATTCTTCGATAAATAGAAAATATATGGAAAGCATTAAATAGGGTCTACCTTGAAATAAATGGCCATTTCTTCGTCAAAAATTGCCCCATTTCAATTATAAAGGTGTTTTTAGAATTCACTTAATCTTTGAAACAAAACTGCATTAAAATAATTTGACCTCCGACTCATCTAAGAAAGATATTAAGGGATATTCTTCGATAAATAGAAAATATATGGAAAGCATTAAATAGGGTCTACCTTGAAATAAATGGCCATTTCTTCGTCAAAAATTGCCCCATTTCAATTATAAAGGTGTTTTTAGAATTCACTCGATCTTTGGAACAAAACGGCATTAAAATAATTTGACTTCCGACTCATCTAAGAAAGATATTAAGGGATATTCTTCGATAAATAGAAAATATATGGAAAGCATTAAATAGGGTCTACCTTGAAATAAATGGCCATATCTTCGTCAAAAATTGCCCCATTTCATTTATAAAGGTGTTTTTACAATTTACTTGATCTTTGAAACAAAACTGCGTTAAAATAATTTGACTTCCGACTCATCTAAGAAAGATATTAAGGGATATTCTTCGATAAATAGAAAATATATGGAAAGCATTAAATAGGGTCTACCTTGAAATAAATGGCCATATCTTCGTAAAAAATTGCCCCATTTCATTTATAAAGGTGTTTTTAGAATTCAATCGATCTTTGGAACAAAGCTGCATTAAAATAATTTGACTTCCGATTCATCTAAGAAAGATATTAAGGGATATTCTTCGATAAATAGAAAATATATGGAAAGCATTAAATAGGGTCTACCTTGAAATAAATGGCCATATCTTCGTCCAAAATTGCCCCATTTCAATTATAAAGATGTTTTTAGAATTCCTTGGAATAAAACTGCATTAAAATAATTTGACTTCCGACTCATCTAAGAAAGATATTAAGGGATATTCTTCGATAAATAGAAAATATATGGAAAGCATTAAATACGGTCAAACCTTGAAAATAAATGGCCATATCTTTGTCTCAAAATTGCCCCATTTCAATAATAAAGGTGTTTTTAGAATTCACACAATCTTTAGAACAAAACTGCATTAAAATAATTTGACTTCCGACTCATCTAAGAAAGATATTAAGGGATATTCTTCGATAAATAGAAAATATATGGAAAGCATTAAATAGGGTCTACCTTGAAATAAATGGCCATTTCTTCGTAAAAAATTGCCCCATTTCAATTATAAAGGTGTTTTTAGAATTCACGCAATCTTTGGAACAAAACTGCATTAAAATAATTTGACTTTCGACTCATCTAAGAAAGATATTAAGGGATATTCTTCGATAAATAGAAAATATATGGAAAGCATTAAATAGGGTCTACCTTGAAATAAATGGCCATTTCTTCGTAAAAAATTGCCCCATTTCAATTATAAAGGTGTTTTTAGAATTCACTCGATCTTTGGAACAAAACGGCATTAAAATAATTTGACTTCCGACTCATCTAAGAAAGATATTAAGGGATATTCTTCGATAAATAGAAAATATATGGAAAGCATTAAATAGGGTCTACCTTGAAATAAATGGCCATATCTTCGTCAAAAATTGCCCCATTTCATTTATAAAGGTGTTTTTACAATTTACTTGATCTTTGAAACAAAACTGCGTTAAAATAATTTGACTTCCGACTCATCTAAGAAAGATATTAAGGGATATTCTTCGATAAATAGAAAATATATGGAAAGCATTAAATAGGGTCTACCTTGAAATAAATGGCCATATCTTCGTAAAAAATTGCCCCATTTCATTTATAAAGGTGTTTTTAGAATTCAATCGATCTTTGGAACAAAGCTGCATTAAAATAATTTGACTTCCGATTCATCTAAGAAAGATATTAAGGGATATTCTTCGATAAATAGAAAATATATGGAAAGCATTAAATAGGGTCTACCTTGAAATAAATGGCCATATCTTCGTCCAAAATTGCCCCATATCAATTATAAAGATGTTTTTAGAATTCCTTGGAATAAAACTGCATTAAAATAATTTGACTTCCGACTCATCTAAGAAAGATATTAAGGGATATTCTTCGATAAATAGAAAATATATGGAAAGCATTAAATAGGGTCTACCTTGAAATAAATGGCCATATCTTCGTCTCAAATTGCCCCATTTCAATTATAAAGGTGTTTTTAGAATTCGCTCAATCTTTGGAACAAAACTGCAATAAAATAAATTGACTTCCGACTCATCTAAGAAAGATATTAAGGCATATTCTTCGATTAATAGAAAATATATGGAAAGCATTAAACAGGGTCTACCTTGAAATAAATGGCCATATCTTCGTCCAAAATTGCCCCATTTCAATTATAAAGATGTTTTTAGAATTCCTTGGAATAAAACTGCATTAAAATAATTTGACTTCCGACTCATCTAAGCAAGATATTAAGGGATATTCTTCAATAAATAGAAAATATATGGAAAACATTAAATAGGGTCTACCTTGAAATACATGGTCATATCTTCGTAAAAAATTGCCCCATTTCAATTATAAAGAAGTTTTTAGAATTCACTTAATCCTTGGAACAAAACTGCATTAAAATAATTTGACTTTCGTCTCATCTGAGAAAGATATTAAGGGATATTCTTCGATAAATAGAAAATATATGGAAAGCATTAAATAGGGTCTACCTTGAAATAAATGGCCATATCTTCGTCCAAAATTGCCCCATTTCAATTATAAAGATGTTTTTAGAATTCCTTTGAAACAAAACTGCATTAAAATAATTTGACTTCCGACTCATCTAAGAAAGATATTAAGGGATATTCTTCGATAAATAGAAAATATATGGAAAGCATTAAATAGGGTCTACCTTGAAATAAATGGCCATATCTTCGTAAAAAATTGCCCCATTTCAATTATAAAGGTGTTTTTAGAATTCGCTAGTTCTTTGGAACAAAACTGCATTTAAATAATTTGACTTCCGACTCATCTAAGAAAGATATTAAGGGATATTCTTCGATAAACAGAAAATATATGGAAAGCATTAAATAGGGTCTACCTTGAAATAAATGGCCATATCTTCGTCCAAAATTGCCCCATTTCAATTATAAAGGTGTTTTTACAATTCACTCGATCTTTGGAACAAAACTGCATTAAAATAATTTGACTTCCTACTCATCTAAGAAAGATATTAAGGGATATTCTTCGATAAATAGAAAATATATGGAAAGCATTAAATAGGCTCTACCTTGAAATAAATGGCCATATCTTCGTCAAAAATTGCCCCCTTTCAATTATAAAGGTGTTTTTAGAATTCGCTCGATCTTTGGAACAAAACTGCATTAAAATAATTTGACTTCCGACTCATCTAAGAAAGATATTAAGGGATATTCTTCGATAAATAGAAAATATATGGAAAGCATTAAATAGGGTCTACCTTGAAATAAATGGCCATATCTTCGTCAAAAATTGCCCCATTTCAAATATAAAGGTGTTTTTAGAATTCCACTTTGGAACAAAACTGCATTAAAATAATTTGACTTCCGACTCATCTAAGAAAGATATTAAAAGATATTCTTCGATTAATAGAAAATATAAGGCAAACATTAAATAGGGTCAACCTTGAAATAAATGGCCATATCTTTGTCTCAAATTGCCCCATTTCAATTATAAAGGTGTTTTTAGAATTCACTCAATCTTTGGAACAAAACTGCATTAAAATAATTTGACTTCCGACTCATCTAAGAAAGATATTAAGGGATATTCTTCGATAAATAGAAAATATATGGAAAGCATTAAATAGGGTCTACCTTGAAATAAATGGCCATATCTTCGTCCAAAATTGCCCCATTTCAATTATAAAGATGTTTTTAGAATTCGCTCGATCTTTGGAACAAAACTGCATTAAAATAATTTGACTTCCGACTCATCTAAGAAAGATATTAAGGGATATTCTTCGATAAATAAAAATATATGGAAAGCATTAAATAGGGTCTACCTTGAAATAAATGGCCATATCTTCGTCCAAAATTGCCCCATTTCAATTATAAAGATGTTTTTAGAATTCTTTGGACTAAAACTGCATTAAAATAATTTGACTTCCGACTCATGTAAGAAAGATATTAAGGGATATTCTTCGATAAATTGAAAATATATGGAAAGCATTAAATAGGGTCTACCTTGAAATAAATGGCCATATCTTCGTCAAAAATTGCCCCCTTTCAATTATAAAGATGTTTTTAGAATTCGCTCGACCTTTGGAACAAAACTTCATTAAAAAAATTTGACTTTCGACTCATCTAAGAAAGATATTAAGGGATATTCTTCGATAAATTGAAAATATATGGAAAGCATTAAATAGGGTCTACCTTGAAATAAATGGCCATATCTTCGTCAAAAATTGCCCCCTTTCAAATATAAAGATGTTTTTAGAGTTCGCTCGACCTTTGGAACAAAACTTCATTAAAATAATTTGACGTCCGACTCATCTAAGAAAGATATTAAGGGGTATTCTTGATTAACAGAAAATATATGGAAAGCATTAAATAGGGTCTACCTTGAAATAAATGGCCATATCTTCGTCAAAAATTGCCCCATTTCAATTATAAAGGTGTTTTTACAATTTACTTGATCTTTGAAACAAAACTGCGTTAAAATAATTTAACTTCCGACTCATCTAAGAAAGATATTAAGGGATATTCTTCGATAAATAGAAAATATATGGAAAGCATTAAATAGGGTCTACCTTGAAATAAATGGCCATATCTTCGTCCAAAATTGCCCCATTTCAATTATAAAGATGTTTTTAGAATTCGCTTGATCTTTGGAACAAAACTGCATTAAAATAATTTGACTTCCGACTCATCTAAGAAAGATATTAAGGGATATTCTTCGATAAATAGAAAATATATGGAAAGCATTAAATAGGGTCTACCTTGAAATAAATGGCCATATCTTCGTCCAAAATTGCCCCATTTCAATTATAAAGGTGTTTTTAGAATTCACTCGATCTTTGGAACAAAACTGCTTTAAAATAATTTGACTTCCGACTCATGTAAGAAAGATATTAAGGGATATTCTTCGATAAATTGAAAATATATGGAAAGCATTAAATAGGGTCTACCTTGAAATAAATGGCCATATCTTCGTCTAAAATTGCCCCCTTTCAATTATAAAGATGTTTTTAGAATTCGCTCGACCTTTGGAACAAAACTTCATTAAAAAAATTTGACTTCCGACTCATCTAAGAAAGATATTAAGGGATATTCTTCGATAAATAGAAAATATATGGAAAGCATTAAATAGGGTCTACCTTGAAATAAATGGCCATATCTTCGTCCAAAATTACCCCATTTCAATTATAAAGATGTTTTTAGAATTAACTTGATCTTAAAAACAAAACTTTATTAAAATAATTTGACTCCGACTCATCTAAGAAAGATATTAAGGGATATTCTTCGATAAATAGAAAATATATGGAAAGCATTAAATAGGCTCTACCTCGAAATAAATGGCCATATCTTCGTCAAAAATTGCCCCATTTTAAGTATAAAAGTGTTTTTAGAATTCACTTGATCTTTGGAACAAAACTGCATTAAAATAATTTGACTTTCGACTCATCTAAGAAAGATATTAAGGGATATTCTTCGATAAATAGAAAATATATGGAAAGCATTAAATAGGGTCTACCTTGAAATAAATGGCCATATCTTCGTCCAAAATTGCCCCATTTCAATTATAAAGATGTTTTCAGAATTCTTTGGAATAAAACTGCATTAAAATAATTTGACTTCCCGACTCATCTAAGCAAGATATTAAGGGATATTCTTCGATAAATAGAAAATATATGGAAAGCATTAAATAGGGTCTACCTTGAAATAAATGGCCATATCTTCGTAAAAAATTGCCCCATTTCAATTATGAAGGTGTTTTTAGAATTCAATCGATCTTTGGAACAAAACTGCATTAAAATAATTTGACTTCCGACTCATCTAAGAAAGATATTAAGGGATATTCTTCGATAAATAGAAAATATATGGAAAGCATTAAATAGGGTCTACCTTGAAATAAATGGCCATATCTTCGTCCAAAATTGCCCCATTTCAATTATAAAGATGTTTTTAGATGTCACTCAATCTTTGAAACAAAACTTCATTAAAATAATTTGACTTCCGACTCATCTAAGAAAGATATTAAGGGATATTCTTCGATTAATAGAAAATATAAGGCAAACATTAAATAGGGTCAACCTTGAAATAAATGGCCATATCTTCGTCAACAATTGCCCCATTTCAAT
Source organism: Drosophila grimshawi (assembly GCF_018153295.1). Classification (NCBI taxonomy): domain Eukaryota; kingdom Metazoa; phylum Arthropoda; class Insecta; order Diptera; family Drosophilidae; genus Drosophila; species Drosophila grimshawi. The sequence continues at coordinate 25,335 of NW_025063693.1, read as the reverse complement.
TATAAAGGTGTTTTTACAATTAACTTGATCTTTGAAACAAAACTGCATTAAAATAATTTGACTTCCGACTCATCTAAGAAAGATATTAAGGGATATTCTTCGATAAATAGAAAATATATGGAAAGCATTAAATAGGGTCTACCTTGAAATAAATGGCCATATCTTCGTAAAAAATTGCCCCATTTCAATTATAAAGGTGTTTTTAGAACTCAATCGATCTTTGGAACAAAACTGCATTAAAATATATTTTGACTTCCGACTCATCTAAGAAAGATATTAAGGGATATTCTTCGATAAATAGAAAATATATGGAAAGCATTAAATAGGATCTACCTTGAAATAAATGGCCATATCTTCGTCCAAATTTGCCCCATTTCAATTATAAAGATGTTTTTAGAATTCTTTTGGAATAAAACTGCATTAAAATAATTTGACTTCCGACTCATCTAAGCAAGATATTAAGGGATATTCTTCGATAAATAGAAAATATAAGGAAAACATTAAATAGGGTCAACCTTGAAATAAATGGCCATATCTTTGTCTCAAATTGCCCCATTTCAAATATAAAGATGTTTTTAGAGTTCGCTCGACCTTTGGAACAAAACTTCATTAAAATAATTTGACGTCCGACTCATCTAAGAAAGATATTAAGGGGTATTCTTGATTAACAGAAAATATATGGAAAGCATTAAATAGGGTCTACCTTGAAATAAATGGCCATATCTTCGTTAAAAATTGCCCCATTTCAATTATAAAGGTGTTTTTACAATTAACTTGATCTTTGAAACAAAACTGCATTAAAATAATTTGACTTCCGACTCATCTAAGAAAGATATTAAGGGATATTCTTCGATAAATAGAAAATATATGGAAAGCATTAAATAGGGTCTACCTTGAAATAAATGGCCATATCTTCGTAAAAAATTGCCCCATTTCAATTATAAAGGTGTTTTTAGAATTCAATCGATCTTTGAAACAAAACTGCATTAAAATATTTTGACTTCCGACTCATCTAAGAAAGATATTAAGGGATATTCTTCGATAAATAGAAAATATATGGAAAGCATTAAATAGGGTCTACCTTGAAATAAATGGCCATATCTTCGTCCAAATTTGCCCCATTTCAATTATAAAGATGTTTTTAGAATTCTTTGGAATAAAACTGCATTAAAATAATTTGACTTCCGACTCATCTAAGCAAGATATTAAGGGATATTTTTCGATAAATAGAAAATATATGGAAAACATTAAATAGGGTCTACCTTGAAATAAATGGCCATATCTTTGTCAAAAATTGCCCCATTTAAATTATAAAGGTGTTTTTAGAATTCACGCAATCTTTGGAACAAAACTGCATTAAAATAATTTGACTTCCGACTCATCTAAGAAAGATATTAAGGGATATTCTTCGATAAACAGAAAATATATGGAAAGCATTAAATAGGGTCTACCTTGAAATAAATGGCTATATCTTCGTCCAAAATTGCCCCATTTCAATTATAAAGGTGTTTTTAGAATTCACGCAATCTTTGGAACAAAACTGCATTAAAATAATTTGACTTCCGACTCATCTAAGAAAAGATATTAAGGGATATTCTTCGATAAAATAGAAAAATATAAGCCAAACATTAAATAGGGTCAACCCTGAAATAAATGGCCATATCTTCGTCTCAAATTACCCCATTTCAATTATAAAGGTGTTTTTAGAATTCACTCAATCTTTGGAACAAAACTGCATTAAAATAATTTGACTTCCGACTCATCTAAGAAAGATATTAAGGGATATTCTTCGATAAACAGAAAATATATGGAAAGCATTAAATAGGGTCTACCTTGAAATAAATGGCCATATCTTCGTCCAAAATTGCCCCATTTCAATTATAAAGGTGTTTTTAGAATTCGCTCGATCTTTGGAACAAAACTGCATTAAAATAATTTGACTTCCGACTCATCTAAGCAAGATATTAAGAGATATTCTTGATTAACAGAAAATATATGGAAAGCATTAAATAGGGTCTACCTTGAAATAAATGGCCATATCTTTGTCAAAAATTGCCCCATTTCAATTATAAAGGTGTTTTTAGAATTCGCTCGATCTTTGGAACAAAACTGCATTAAAATAATTTGACTTCCGACTCATCTAAGAAAGATATTAAGGGATATTCTTCGATAAATACAAAATATATGGAAAGCATTAAATAGGGTCTACCTTGAAATAAATGGCCATATCTTCGTCCAAAATTGCCCCATTTCAATTATAGAGATGTTTTTAGAATTCGCTCGATCTTTGGAACAAAACTGCATTAAAATAATTTGACTTCCGACTCATCTAAGAAAGATATTAAGGGATATTCTTCGATAATTAGAAAATATATGGAAAGCATTAAATAGGGTCTACCTTGAAATAAATGGCCATATCTTCGTCCAAAATTGCCCCATTTCAATTATAAAGGTGTTTTTAGAATTCACTCGATCTTTGGAACAAAACTGCATTAAAATATTTTGACTTCCGACTCATGTAAGAAAGATATTAAGGGATATTCTTCGATAAATTGAAAATATATGGAAAGCATTAAATAGTGTCTACCTTGAAATAAATGGCCATATCTTCGTCAAAAATTGCCCCATTTCAATTATAAAGGTGTTTTTAGAATTCGCTCGACCTTTGGAACAAAACTTCATTAAAATAATTTGACTTCCGACTCATCTAAGAAAGATATTAAGGGATATTCTTCGATAAATAGAAAATATATGGAAAGCATTAAATGGGGTCTACCTTGAAATAAATGGCCATATCTTCGTCAAAAATTGCCCCATTTCAATTATAAAGGTGTTTTTACAATTAACTTGATCTTTGACACAAAACTGCATTAAAATAATTTGACTTCCGACTCATCTAAGAAAGATATTAAGGGATATTCTTCGATAAATAGAAAATATATGGAAAGCATTAAATAGGCTCTACCTTGAAATAAATGGCCATATCTTCGTCAAAAATTGCCCCATTTTAAGTATAAAAGTGTTTTTAGAATTCACTTGATCTTTGGAACAAAACTGCATTAAAATAATTTGACTTTCGACTCATCTAAGAAAGATATTAAGGGATATTCTTCGATAAATAGAAAATATATGGAAAGCATTAAATAGGGTCTACCTTGAAATAAATGGCCATATCTTCGTCAAAAATTGCCCCATTTCAATTATAAAGATGTTTTTAGAATTCTTTGGAATAAAACTGCATTAAAATAATTTGACTTCCGACTCATCTAAGCAAGATATTAAGGGATATTCTTCGATAAATAGAAAATATATGGAAAGCATTAAATAGGGTCTACCTTGAAATAAATGGCCATATCTTCGTAAAAAATTGCCCCATTTCAATTATGAAGGTGTTTTTAGAATTCACTCGATCTTTGAAACAAAACTGCATTAAAATAATTTGACTTCCGACTCATTTAAGAAAGATATTAAGGGATATTCTTCGATAAATAGAAAATATATGGAAAGCATTAAATAGGGTCTACCTTGAAATAAATGGCCATATCTTCGTCCAAAATTGCCCCATTTCAATTATAAAGATGTTTTTAGAGTTCGCTCGACCTTTGGAACAAAACTTCATTAAAATAATTTGACTTCCGACTCATCTAAGAAAGATATTAAGGGGTATTCTTGATTAACAGAAAATATATGGAAAGCATTAAATAGGGTCTACCTTGAAATAAATGGCCATATCTTCGTCAAAAATTGCCCCATTTCAATTAAAAAGGTGTTTTTAGAATTTACTTGATCTTTGAAACAAAACTGCGTTAAAATAATTCGACTTCCGACTCATCTAAGAAAGATATTAAGGGATATTCTTCGATAAATAGAAAATATATGGAAAGCATTAAATAGGGTCTACCTTGAAATAAATGGCCATATCTTCGTCAAAAATTGCCCCATTTCAATTATAAAGATGTTTTTAGAATTCTTTGGAATAAAACTGCATTAAAATAATTTGACTTCCGACTCATCTAAGCAAGATATTAAGGGATATTCTTCGATAAATAGAAAATATATGGAAAGCATTAAATAGGGTCTACCTTGAAATAAATGGCCATATCTTCGTAAAAAATTGCCCCATTTCAATTATGAAGGTGTTTTTAGAATTCAATCGATCTTTGGAACAAAACTGCATTAAAATAATTTGACTTCCGACTCATCTAAGAAAGATATTAAGGGATATTCTTCGATAAATAGAAAATATATGGAAAGCATTAAATAGGGTCTACCTTGAAATAAATGGCCATATCTTCGTCCAAAATTGCCCCATTTCAATTATAAAGATGTTTTTAGAGTTCGCTCGACCTTTGGAACAAAACTTCATTAAAATAATTTGACGGCCGACTCATCTAAGAAAGATATTAAGGGGTATTCTTGATTAACAGAAAATATATGGAAAGCATTAAATAGGGTCTACCTTGAAATAAATGGCCATATCTTCGTCAAAAATTGCCCCATTTCAATTATAAAGGTGTTTTTACAATTTACTTGATCTTTGAAACAAAACTGCGTTAAAATAATTTGACTTCCGACTCATCTAAGAAAGATATTAAGGGATATTCTTCGATAAATAGAAAATATATGGAAAGCATTAAATAGGGTCTACCTTGAAATAAATGGCCATATCTTCGTAAAAAATTGCCCCATTTCAATTATAAAGGTGTTTTTAGAATGCAATCGATCTTTGGAACAAAACTGCATTAAAATAATTTGACTTCCGACTCATCTAAGAAAGATATTAAGGGATATCTTCGATAAATAGAAAATACTGGAAAGCCATTAAATAGGATCTACGTTGAAATAAAATGCGCCATATCTTCGTCCAAATTTGCCCCATTTCAACTATAAAGATGTTTTTAGAATTCTTTGGAATAAAACTGCATTAAAATAATTTGACTTCCGACTCATCTAAGCAAGATATTAAGGGATATTCTTCGATAAATAGAAAATATAAGGCAAACATTAAATAGGGTCAACCTTGAAATAAATGGCCATATCTTTGTCTCAAATTGCCCCATTTCAAATATAAAGATGTTTTTAGAATTCACTCAATCTTTGGAACAAAACTGCATTAAAATAATTTGACTTCCGACTCATCTAAGAAAGATATTAAGGGATATTCTTCGATAAATAGAAAATATATGGAAAGCATTAAATAGGGTCTACCTTGAAATAAATGGCCATATCTTCGTCAAAAATTGCCCCCTTTCAAATATAAAGATGTTTTTAGAGTTCGCTCGACCTTTGGAACAAAACTTCATTAAAATAATTTGACGTCCGACTCATCTAAGAAAGATATTAAGGGATATTCTTCGATAAATAGAAAATATATGGAAAGCATTAAATAGGGTCTACCTTGAAATAAATGGCCATATCTTCGTCAAAAATTGCCCCATTTCAATTATAAGGGTGTTTTTACAATTTACTTGATCTTTGAAACAAAACTGCGTTAAAATAATTTGACTTCCGACTCATCTAAGAAAGATATTAAGGGATATTCTTCGATAAATAGAAAATATATGGAAAGCATTAAATAGGGTCTACCTTGAAATAAATGGCCATATCTTCGTCAAAAATTGCCCCATTTCAATTATAAAGGTGTTTTTAGAATTCAATCGATCTTTGAAACAAAACTGCATTAAAATATTTTGACTTCCGACTCATCTAAGAAAGATATTAAGGGATATTCTTCGATAAATAGAAAATATATGGAAAGCATTAAATAGGGTCTACCTTGAAATAAATGGCCATATCTTCGTCCAAATTTGCCCCATTTCAATTATAAAGATGTTTTTAGAATTCTTTGGAATAAAACTGCATTAAAATAATTTGACTTCCGACTCATCTAAGCAAGATATTAAGGGATATTCTTCGATAAATAGAAAATATATGGAAAACATTAAATAGGGTCTACCTTGAAATAAATGGCCATATCTTCGTCAAAAATTGCCCCATTTCAATTATAAAGGTGTTTTTAGAATTCACGCAATCTTTGGAACAAAACTGCATTAAAATAATTTGACTTCCGACTCATCTAAGAAAGATATTAAGGGATATTCTTCGATAAACAGAAAATATATGGAAAGCATTAAATAGGGTCTACCTTGAAATAAATGGCCATATCTTCGTCCAAAATTGCCCCATTTCAATTATAAAGGTGTTTTTAGAATTCACTCGATTTTTGGAACAAAACTGCATTAAAATAATTTGACTTCCGACTCATCTAAGAAAGATATTAAGGGATATTCTTCGATAAATAGAAAATATATGGAAAGCATTAAATAGGGTCTACCTTGAAATAAATGGCCATATCTTCGTCAAAAAATTGCCCACTTTCAATTATAAAGGTGTTTTTAGAATTCGCTCGATCTTTGGAACAAAACTGCATTAAAATAATTTGACTTCCGACTCATCTAAGAAAGATATTAAGGGATATTCTTGATTAACAGAAAATATATGGAAAGCATTAAATAGGGTCTACCTTGAAATAAATGGCCATATCTTCGTCAAAAATTGCCCCATTTCAATTATAAAGGTGTTTTTAGAATTCACTCAATCTTTGAAACAAAACTGCATTAAAATAATTTGACTTCCGACTCATCTAAGAAAGATATTAAGGGATATTCTTCGATAAATAGAAAATATATGGAAAGCATTAAATAAGGTCTACCTTGAAATAAATGGCCATATCTTCGTCCAAAATTGCCCCATTTCAATTATAAAGGTGTTTTTAGAATTCACTTAATCTTTGGAACAAAACTGCATTAAAATAATTTGACTTCCGACTCATCTAAAAAAGATATTAAGGGATATTCTTCGATAAATAGAAAATATATGGAAAGCATTAAATAGGGTCTACCTTGAAATAAATGGCCATATCTTCGTCCAAATTGCCCCATTTCAATTATAAAGGTGTTTTTAGAATTCACTCGATCTTTGGAACAAAACTGCACTAAAATATTTTGACTTCCGAGTCATGTAAGAAAGATATTAAGGGATATTCTTCGATAAATAGAAAATATATGGAAAGCATTAAATAGGCTCTACCATGAAATAAATGGCCATATCTTCGTCAAAAATTGCCCCCTTTCAATTATAAAGGTGTTTTTAGAATTCGCTCGATCTTTGGAACAAAACTGCATTAAAATAATTTGACTTCCGACTCATCTAAGAAAGATATTAAGGGATATTCTTCGATAAATAGAAAATATATGGAAAGCATTAAATAGGCTCTACCTTGAAATAAATGGCCATATATTCGTCAAAAATTGCCCCATTTCAAATATAAAGGTGTTTTTAGAATTCTTTGGAACAAAACTGCATTAAAATAATTTGACTTCCGACTCATCTAAGAAAGATATTAAAATATATTCTTCGATTAATAGAAAATATAAGGCAAACATTAAATAGGGTCAACCTTGAAATAAATGGCCATATCTTTGTCTCAAATTGACCCATTTCAATTATAAAGGTGTTTTTAGAATTCACTTGATCTTTGGAACAAAACTGCATTAAAATAATTTGACTTCCGACTCATCTAAAAAAGATATTAAGGGATATTCTTCGATAAATTGAAAATATATGGAAAGCATTAAATAGGGTCTACCTTGAAATAAATGGCCATATCTTCGTCAAAAATTGCCCCCTTTCAAATATAAAGATGTTTTTAGAGTTCGCTCGACCTTTGGAACAAAACTTCATTAAAATAATTTGACGTCCGACTCATCTAAGAAAGATATTAAGGGGTATTCTTGATTAACAGAAAATATATGGAAAGCATTAAATAGGGTCTACCTTGAAATAAATGGCCATATCTTCGTCAAAAATTGCCCCATTTCAATTATAAAGGTGTTTTTACAATTTACTTGATCTGTGAAACAAAACTGCGTTAAAATAATTTGACTTCCGACTCATCTAAGAAAGATATTAAGGGATATTCTTCGATAAATAGAAAATATATGGAAAGCATTAAATAGGGTCTACCTTGAAATAAATGGCCATATCTTCGTAAAAAATTGCCCCATTTCAATTATAAAGCTGTTTTTAGAATTCAATCGATCTTTGGAACAAAACTGCATTAAAATATTTTGACTTCCGACTCATCTAAGAAAGATATTAAGGGATATTCTTCGATAAATAGAAAATATATGGAAAGCATTAAATAGGATCTACCTTGAAATAAATGGCCATATCTTCGTCCAAATTTGCCCCATTTCAATTATAAAGATGTTTTTAGAATTCTTTGGAATAAAACTGCATTAAAATAATTTGACTTCCGACTCATCTAAGCAAGATATTAAGGGATATTCTTCGATAAATAGAAAATATATGGAAAACATTAAATAGGGTCTACCTTGAAATAAATGGCCATATCTTCGTCAAAAATTGCCCCATTTCAATTATAAAGGTGTTTTTTAGAATTCACCAATCTTTGGAACAAAACTGCATTAAAATAATTTGACTTCCGACTCATCTAAGAAAGATATTAAGGGATATTCTTCGATAAATAGAAAATATATGGAAAGCATTAAATAGGGTCTACCTTGAAATAAATGGCCATATCTTCGTCCAAAATTGCCCCATTTCAATTATAAAGATGTTTTTGGAATTCTTTGAAACAAAACTGCATTAAGATAATTTGACTTCCGACTCATCTAAGAAAGATATTAAGGGATATTCTTGATTAACAGAAAATATATGGAAAGCATTAAATAGGGTCTACCTTGAAATAAATGGCCATATCTTCGTCAAAAATTGCCCCATTTCAATTATAAAGGTGTTTTTAGAATTCACTCAATCTTTGAAACAAAACTGCATTAAAATAATTTGACTTCCGACTCATCTAAGAAAGATATTAAGGGATATTCTTCGATAAATAGAAAATATATGGAAAGCATTAAATAAGGTCTACCTTGAAATAAATGGCCATATCTTCGTCCAAAATTGCCCCATTTCAATTATAAAGGTGTTTTTAGAATTCACTTAATCTTTGGAACAAAACTGCATTAAAATAATTTGACTTCCGACTCATCTAAACAAGATATTAAGGGATATTCTTCGATAAATAGAAAATATATGGAAAGCATTAAATAGGGTCTACCTTGAAATAAATGGCCATATCTTCGTCCAAATTGCCCCATTTCAATTATAAAGGTGTTTTTAGAATTCACTCGATCTTTGGAACAAAACTGCATTAAAATAATTTGACTTCCGACTCATCTAAGAAAGATATTAAGGGATATTCTTCGATAAATAGAAAATATATGGAAAGCATTAAATAGGGTCTACCTTGAAATAAATGGCCATATCTTCGTCAAAAATTGCCCACTTTCAATTATAAAGATGTTTTTAGAATTCGCTCGATCTTTGGAACAAAACTGCATTAAAATAATTTGACTTCCGACTCATCTAAGAAAGATATTAAGGGATATTCTTGATTAACAGAAAATATATGGAAAGCATTAAATAGGGTCTACCTTGAAATAAATGGCCATATCTTCGTCAAAAATTGCCCCATTTCAATTATAAAGGTGTTTTTAGAATTCACTCAATCTTTGAAACAAAACTGCATTAAAATAATTTGACTTCCGACTCATCTAAGAAAGATATTAAGGGATATTCTTCGATAAATAGAAAATATATGGAAAGCATTAAATAAGGTCTACCTTGAAATAAATGGCCATATCTTCGTCCAAAATTGCCCCATTTCAATTATAAAGGTGTTTTTAGAATTCACTTAATCTTTGGAACAAAACTGCATTAAAATAATTTGACTTCCGACTCATCTAAAAAAGATATTAAGGGATATTCTTCGATAAATAGAAAATATATGGAAAGCATTAAATAGGGTCTACCTTGAAATAAATGGCCATATCTTCGTCCAAATTGCCCCATTTCAATTATAAAGGTGTTTTTAGAATTCACTCGATCTTTGGAACAAAACTGCACTAAAATATTTTGACTTCCGAGTCATGTAAGAAAGATATTAAGGGATATTCTTCGATAAATAGAAAATATATGGAAAGCATTAAATAGGCTCTACCTTGAAATAAATGGCCATATCTTCGTCAAAAATTGCCCCCTTTCAATTATAAAGGTGTTTTTAGAATTCGCTCGATCTTTGGAACAAAACTGCATTAAAATAATTTGACTTCCGACTCATCTAAGAAAGATATTAAGGGATATTCTTCGATAAATAGAAAATATATGGAAAGCATTAAATAGGGTCTACCTTGAAATAAATGGCCATATCTTCGTCAAAAATTGCCCCATTTCAAATATAAAGGTGTTTTTAGAATTCACTTGATCTTTGGAACAAAACTGCATTAAAATAATTTGACTTCCGACTCATCTAAGAAAGATATTAAGGGATATTCTTCGATTAATAGAAAATATAAGGCAAACATTAAATAGGGTCAACCTTGAAATAAATGGCCATATCTTTGTCTCAAATTGCCCCATTTCAATTATAAAGGTGTTTTTAGAATTCACTCAATCTTTGGAACAAAACTGCATTAAAATAATTTGACTTCCGACTCATCTAAGAAAGATATTAAGGGATATTCTTCGATAAATTGAAAATATATGGAAAGCATTAAATAGGGTCTACCTTGAAATAAATGGCCATATCTTCGTCAAAAATTGCCCCCTTTCAAATATAAAGATGTTTTTAGAGTTCGCTCGACCTTTGGAACAAAACTTCATTAAAATAATTTGACGTCCGACTCATCTAAGAAAGATATTAAGGGGTATTCTTGATTAACAGAAAATATATGGAAAGCATTAAATAGGGTCTACCTTGAAATAAATGGCCATATCTTCGTAAAAAATTGCCCCATTTCAATTATAAAGGTGTTTTTACAATTTACTTGATCTGTGAAACAAAACTGCGTTAAAATAATTTGACTTCCGACTCATCTAAGAAAGATATTAAGGGATATTCTTCGATAAATAGAAAATATATGGAAAGCATTAAATAGGGTCTACCTTGAAATAAATGGCCATATCTTCGTAAAAAATTGCCCCATTTCAATTATAAAGCTGTTTTTAGAATTCAATCGATCTTTGGAACAAAACTGCATTAAAATATTTTGACTTCCGACTCATCTAAGAAAGATATTAAGGGATATTCTTCGATAAATAGAAAATATATGGAAAGCATTAAATAGGATCTACCTTGAAATAAATGGCCATATCTTCGTCCAAATTTGCCCCATTTCAATTATAAAGATGTTTTTAGAATTCTTTGGAATAAAACTGCATTAAAATAATTTGACTTCCGACTCATCTAAGCAAGATATTAAGGGATATTCTTCGATAAATAGAAAATATATGGAAAACATTAAATAGGGTCTACCTTGAAATAAATGGCCATATCTTCGTCAAAAATTGCCCCATTTCAATTATAAAGGTGTTTTTAGAATTCACTCAATCTTTGGAACAAAACTGCATTAAAATAATTTGACTTCCGACTCATCTAAGAAAGATATTAAGGGATATTCTTCGATAAATAGAAAATATATGGAAAGCATTAAATAGGGTCTACCTTGAAATAAATGGCCATATCTTCGTCAAAAATTGCCCCCTTTCAATTATAAAGATGTTTTTAGAGTTCGCTCGACCTTTGGAACAAAACTTCATTAAAATAATTTGACGTCCGACTCATCTAAGAAAGATATTAAGGGGTATTCTTCGATTAACAGAAAATATATGGAAAGCATTAAATAGGGTCTACCTTGAAATAAATGGCCATATCTTCGTCAAAAATTGCCCCATTTCATTTATAAAGGTGTTTTTAGAATTTACTTGATCTTTGAAACAAAACTGCGTTAAAATAATTTGACTTCCGACTCATCTAAGAAAGATATTAAGGGATATTCTTCGATAAATAGAAAATATATGGAAAGCATTAAATAGGGTCTACCTTGAAATAAATGGCCATATCTTCGTAAAAAATTGCCCCATTTCAATTATAAAGGTGTTTTTAGAATTCACTCGATCTTTGGAACAAAACTGCATTAAAATAATTTGACTTCCGACTCATCTAAGAAAGATATTAAGGGATATTCTTCGATAAATAGAAAATATATGGAAAGCATTAAATAGGGTCTACCTTGAAATAAATGGCCATATCTTCGTCCAAAATTGCCCCATTTCAATTATAAAGATGTTTTTAGAATTCAACTTTGAAACAAAACTGCATTAAAATAATTTGACTTCCGACTCATCTAAGAAAGATATTAAGGGATATTCTTCGATAAATAGAAAATATATGGAAAGCATTAAATAGGGTCTACCTTGAAATAAATGGCCATATCTTTGTCTCAAATTGCCCCATTTCAATTATAAAGGTGTTTTTAGAATTCACTCGATCTTTGGAACAAAACTGCATTAAAATATTTTGACTTCCGACTCATGTAAGAAAGATATTAAGGGATATTCTTCGATAAATTGAAAATATATGGAAAGCATTAAATAGGGTCTACCTTGAAATAAATGGCCATATCTTCGTCAAAAATTGCCCCATTTCAATTATAAAGATGTTTTTAGAATTCGCTCGACCTTCGGAACAAAACTTCATTAAAATAATTTGACTTCCGACTCATCTAAGAAAGATATTAAGGGATATTCTTCGATAAATAGAAAATATATGGAAAGCATTAAATAGGGTCTACCTTGAAATAAATGGCCATATCTTCGTCCAAAATTACCCCATTTCAATTATAAAGATGTTTTTAGAATTAACTTGATCTTAAAAACAAAACTGCATTAAAATAATTTGACTTCCGACTCATCTAAGAAAGATATTAAGGGATATTCTTCGATAAATAGAAAATATATGGAAAGCATTAAATAGGCTCTACCTTGAAATAAATGGCCATATCTTCGTCAAAAATTGCCCCATTTTAAGTATAAAAGTGTTTTTAGAATTCACTTGATCTTTGGAACAAAACTGCATTAAAATAATTTGACTTTCGACTCATCTAAGAAAGATATTAAGGGATATTCTTCGATAAATAGAAAATATATGGAAAGCATTAAATAGGGTCTACCTTGAAATAAATGGCCATATCTTCGTCCAAAATTGCCCCATTTCAATTATAAAGATGTTTTCAGAATTCACAATCTTTGGAATAAAACTGCATTAAAATAATTTGACTTCCGACTCATCTAAGCAAGATATTAAGGGATATTCTTCGATAAATAGAAAATATATGGAAAGCATTAAATAGGGTCTACCTTGAAATAAATGGCCATATCTTCGTAAAAAATTGCCCCATTTCAATTATGAAGGTGTTTTTAGAATTCACTCGATCTTTGGAACAAAACTTTATTTAAATAATTTGACTTCCGACTCATCTAAGAAAGATATTAAGGGATATTCTTCGATAAATAGAAAATATATGGAAAGCATTAAATAGGGTCTACCTTGAAATAAATGACCATATCTTCGTCCAAAATTGCCCCATTTCAATTATAAAGATGTTTTTAGAATTCTTTGAAACAAAACTGCATTAAAATAATTTGACTTCCGACTCATCTAAGAAAGATATTAAGGGATATTCTTCGACAAATAGAAAATATATGGAAAGCATTAAATAGGGTATACCTTGAAATAAATGGCCATATCTTCGTAAAAAAATTGCCCCATTTCAATTATAAAGGTGTTTTTAGAATTCACTCAATCTTTGGAACAAAACTGCATTAAAATAATTTGACTTCCGACTCATCTAAGAAAGATATTAAGGGATATTCTTCGATAAATAGAAAATATATGGAAAGCATTAAATAGGGTCTACCTTGAAATAAATGGCCATATCTTCGTCCAAAATTGCCCCATTTCAATTATAAAGGTGTTTTTAGAATTCACTGGATCTTTGGAACAAAACTGCATTAAAATATTTTGACTTACGAGTCATGTAAGAAAGATATTAAGGGATATTCTTCGATAAATTGAAAATATATGGAAAGCATTAAATAGGGTCTACCTTGAAATAAATGGCCATATCTTCGTCAAAAATTGCCCCATTTCAATTATAAAGACGTTTTTAGAATTCGCTCAACCTTTGGAACAAAACTTCATTAAAATAATTTGACGTCCGACTCATCTAAGAAAGATATTAAGGGATATTCTTGATTAACAGAAAATATATGGAAAGCATTAAATAGGGTCTACCTTGAAATAAATGGCCATATCTTCGTCAAAAATTGCCCCATTTCAATTATAAAGGTGTTTTTAGAATTCACTTGATCTTTGGAACAAAACTGCATTAAAATAATTTGACTTCCGACTCATCTAAGAAAGATATTAAGGGATAATCTTCGATAAATAGAAAATATATGGAAAGCATTAAATAGGGTCTACCTTGAAATAAATGGCCATATCTTCGTAAAAAATTGCCCCATTTCAATTATAAAGATGTTTTTAGAATTCTTTGGAATAAAACTGCATTAAAATAATTTGACTTCCGACTCATCTAAGCAAGATATTAAGGGATATTCTTCGATAAATAGAAAATATATGGAAAACATTAAATAGGGTCTACCTTGAAATAAATGGCCATATCTTCGTAAAAAATTGCCCCATTTCAATTATAAAGGTGTTTTTAGAATTCACTCAATCTTTGGAACAAAACTTCATTAAAATAATTTGACTTCCGACTCATCTAAGAAAGATATTAAGGGATATTCTTCGATAAATAGAAAATATATGGAAAGCATTAAATAGGGTCTACCTTGAAATAAATGGCCATATCTTCGTCCAAAATTGCCCCATTTCAATTATAAAGGTGTTTTTAGAATTCACTCAATCTTTGAAACAAAACTGCATTAAAATAATTTGACTTCCGACTCATCTAAGAAAGATATTAAGGGATATTCTTCGATAAATAGAAAATATATGGAAAGCATTAAATAGGGTCTACCTTGAAATAAATGGCCATATCTTTGTCTCAAATTGCCCCATTTCAATTATAAAGGTGTTTTTAGAATTCACTTAATCTTTGGAACAAAACTGCATTAAAATAATTTGACTTCCGACTCATCTAAGAAAGATATTAAGGGATATTCTTCGATTAATAGAAAATATATGGAAAGCATTAAATAGGGTCTACCTTGAAATAAATGGCCATATCTTCGTCAAAAATTGCCCCATTTCAATTATAAAGGTGTTTTTAGAATTCACGCAATCTTTGGAACAAAACTGCATTAAAATAATTTGACTTCCGACTCATCTAAGAAAGATATTAAGGGATATTCTTCGATAAATAGAAAATATATGGAAAGCATTAAATAGGGTCTACCTTGAAATAAATGGCCATATCTTCGTCAAAAATTGCCCCCTTTCAAATATAAAGATGTTTTTAGAGTTCGCTCGACCTTTGGAACAAAACTTCATTAAAATAATTTGACTTCCGACTCATCTAAGAAAGATATTAAGGGGTATTCTTGATTAACAGAAAATATATGGAAAGGATTAAATAGGGTCTACCTTGAAATAAATGGCCATATCTTCGTCAAAAATTGCCCCATTTCAATTATAAAGGTGTTCTTACAATTTACTTTATCTTTGAAACAAAACTGCGTTAAAATAATTTGACTTCCGACTCATCTAAGAAAGATATTAAGGGATATTCTTCGATAAATAGAAAATATATGGAAAGCATTAAATAGGGTCTACCTTGAAATAAATGGCCATATCTTCGTCAAAAATTGCCCCATTTCAATTATAAAGGTGTTTTTAGAATTCACTCGATCTTTGGAACAAAACTGCATTAAAATAATTTGACTTCCGACTCATCTAAGAAAGATATTAAGGGATATTCTTCGATAAATAGAAAATATATGGAAAGCATTAAATAGGGTCTACCTTGAAATAAATGGCCATATCTTCGTCCAAAATTGCCCCATTTCAATTATAAAGATGTTTTTAGAATTCTTTGGAATAAAACTGCATTAAAATAATTTGACTTCCGACTCATCTAAGCAAGATATTAAGGGATATTCTTCGATAAATAGAAAATATATGGAAAGCATTAAATAGGGTCTACCTTGAAATAAATGGCCATATCTTCGTCAAAAATTGCCCCATTTCAATTATAAAGGTGTTTTTACAATTAACTTGATCTTTGGAACAAAACTGCATTAAAATAATTTGACTTCCGACTCATCTAAGAAAGATATTAAGGGATATTCTTCGATAAATAGAAAATATATGGAAAGCATTAAATAGGGTCTACCTTGAAATAAATGGCCATATCTTCGTCAAAAATTGCCCCATTTCAACTATAAAGGTGTTTTTAGAATTCACTCGATCTTTGGAACAAAACTGCATTAAAATATTTTGACTTACGAGTCATGTAAGAAAGATATTAAGGGATATTCTTCGATAAATTGAAAATATATGGAAAGCATGAAATAGGGTCTACCTTGAAATAAATGGCCATATCTTCGTCAAAAATTGCCCCCTTTCAAATATAGAGATGTTTTTAGAGTTCGCTCGACCTTTGGAACAAAACTTCATTAAAATAATTTGACGTCCGACTCATCTAAGAAAGATATTAAGGGGTATTCTTGATTAACAGAAAATATATGGAAAGCATTAAATAGAGTCTACCTTGAAATAAATGGCCATATCTTCGTCAAAAATTGCCCCATTTCAATTATAAAGGTGTTTTTACAATTTACTTGATCTTTGAAACAAAACTGCATTAAAATAATTTGACTTCCGACTCATCTAAGAAAGATATTAAGGGATATTCTTCGATAAATAGAAAATACATGGAAAGCATTAAATAGGGTCTACCTTGAAATAAATGGCCATATCTTCGTAAAAAATTGCCCCATTTCAATTATAAAGGTGTTTTTAGAATTCAATCGATCTTTGGAACAAAACTGCATTAAAATAATTTGACTTCCGACTCATCTAAGAAAGATATTAAGGGATATTCTTCGATAAATAGAAAATATATGGAAAGCATTAAATAGGGTCTACCTTGAAATAAATGGCCATATCTTCGTCCAAAATTGCCCCATTTCAATTATAAAGATGTTTTTAGAATTCTTTGGAATAAAACTGCATTAAATTAATTTGACTTCCGACTCATCTAAGCAAGATATTAAGGGATATTCTTCGATAAATAGAAAATATATGGAAAGCATTAAATAGGGTCTACCTTGAAATAAATGGCCATATCTTCGTCAAAAATTGCCCCATTTCAATTATAAAGGTGTTTTTACAATTCGCTCAATCTTTGGAACAAAACTGCGTTAAAATAATTTGACTTCCGACTCATCTAAGAAAGATATTAAGGGATATTCTTCGATAAATAGAAAATATATGGAAAGCATTAAATAGGGTCTACCTTGAAATAAATAGCCATATCTTCGTAAAAAATTGCCCCATTTCAATTATAAAGGTGTTTTTAGAATTCGCTTGATCTTTGGAACAAAACTGCATTAAAATAATTTGACTTCCGACTCATCTAAGAAAGATATTAAGGGATATTCTTCGATAAATAGAAAATATATGGAAAGCATTAAATAGAGTCTACCTTGAAATAAATGGCCATATCTTCGTCCAAAATTGCCCCATTTCAATTATAAAGGTGTTTTTAGAATTCACTTAATCTTTGAAACAAAACTGCATTAAAATAATTTGACTTCCGACTCATCTAAGAAAGATATTAAGGGATATTCTTCGATAAATAGAAAATATATGGAAAGCATTAAATAGGGTCTACCTTGAAATAAATGGCCATATCTTCGTCCAAAATTGCCCCATTTCAATTATAAAGGTGTTTTTAGAATTCACTCAATCTTTGGAACAAAACTGCATTAAAATAATTTGACTTCCGACTCATCTAAGAAAGATATTAAGGGATATTCTTCGATAAATAGAAAATATATGGAAAGCATTAAATAGGGTCTACCTTGAAATAAATGGCCATATCTTCGTCAAAAATTGCCCCATTTCAATTATAAAGGTGTTTTTAGAATTCACTCGATCTTTGGAACAAAACTGCATTAAAATATTTTGACTTCCGACTCATCTAAGAAAGATATTAAGGGATATTCTTCGATAAATAGAAAATATATGGAAATCATTAAATAGGGTCTACCTTGAAATAAATGGCCATATCTTCGTCAAAAATTGCCCCCTTTCAATTATAAAGATGTTTTTAGAATTCGCTCGACCTTTGGAACAAAACTTCATTAAAATAATTTGACGTCCGACTCATCTAAGAAAGATATTAAGGGGTATTCTTGATTAACAGAAAATATATGGAAAGCATTAAATAGGGTCTACCTTGAAATAAATGGCCATATCTTCGTCAAAAATTGCCCCATTTCATTTATAAAGGTGTTTTTACAATTTACTTGATCTTTGAAACAAAACTGCGTTAAAATAATTTGACTTCCGACTCATCTAAGAAAGATATTAAGGGATATTCTTCGATAAATAGAAAATATATGGAAAGCATTAAATAGGGTCTACCTTGAAATAAATGGCCATATCTTCGTAAAAAATTGCCCCATTTCATATATAAAGGTGTTTTTAGAATTCAATCGATCTTTGGAACAAAGCTGCATTAAAATAATTTGACTTCCGATTCATCTAAGAAAGATATTAAGGGATATTCTTCGATAAATAGAAAATATATGGAAAGCATTAAATAGGGTCTACCTTGAAATAAATGGCCATATCTTCGTCCAAAATTGCCCCATTTCAATTATAAAGATGTTTTTAGAATTCCTTGGAATAAAACTGCATTAAAATAATTTGACTTCCGACTCATCTAAGAAAGATATTAAGGGATATTCTTCGATAAATAGAAAATATATGGAAAGCATTAAATAGGGTCTACCTTGAAATAAATGGCCATATCTTTGTCTCAAATTGCCCCATTTCAATTATAAAGGTGTTTTTAGAATTCGCTCAATCTTTGGAACAAAACTGCATTAAAATAATTTGACTTCCGACTCATCTAAGAAAGATATTAAGGGATATTCTTGATTAATAGAAAATATATGGAAAGCATTAAATAGGGTCTACCTTGAAATAAATGGCCATATCTTCGTCCAAAATTGCCCCATTTCAATTATAAAGATGTTTTTAGAATTCCTTGGAATAAAACTGCATTAAAATATTTTGACTTCCGACTCATCTAAGCAAGATATTAAGGGATATTCTTCGATAAATAGAAAATATATGGAAAACATTAAATAGGGTCTACCTTGAAATAAATGGCCATATCTTCGTAAAAAATTGCCCCATTTCAATTATAAAGGTGTTTTTAGAATTCACTCAATCTTTGGAACAAAACTGCATTAAAATAATTTGACTTCCGACTCATCTAAGAAAGATATTAAGGGATATTCTTCGATAAATAGAAAATATATGGAAAGCATTAAATAGGGTCTACCTTGAAATAAATGGCCATATCTTCGTCCAAAATTGCCCCATTTCAATTATAAAGATGTTTTTAGAATTCTTTGAAACAAAACTGCATTAAAATAATTTGACTTCCGACTCATCTAAGGAAGATATTAAGAGATATTCTTCGATTAATAGAAAATATAAGGCAAACATTAAATAGGGTCAACATTGAAATAAATGACCATATCTTCGTCAAAATTTGCCCCATTTCAATTATAAAGGTGTTTTTGGAATTCGCTCGATCTTTGGAACAAAACTGCATTTAAAATAAATTTGACTTCCGTATCATCAAAAAAAGATATTAAAGGGATATTCTTCGATAAATAGAAAATATATGGAAAGCATTAAATAGGGTCTACCTTGAAATAAATGGCCATATCTTCGTCAAAAATTGCCCCATTCCAATTATGAAGGTGTTTTTAGAGTTCGCTCGATCTTTGGAACAAAACTGCATTAAAATAATTTGACTTCCGACTCATCTAAGAAAGATATTAAGGGATATTGTTGATTAACAGAAAATATATGGAAAGCATTAAATAGGGTCTACCTTGAAATAAATGGCCATATCTTCGTAAAAAATTGCCCCATTTCAATTATAAAGGTGTTTTTAGAATTCACGCAATCTTTGGAACAAAACTGCATTAAAATAATTTGACTTCCGACTCATCTAAGAAAGATATTAAGGGATATTCTTCGATAAACAGAAAATATATGGAAAGCATTAAATAGGGTCTACCTTGAAATAAATGGCCATATCTTCGTCCAAAATTGCCCCATTTCAATTATAAAGGTGTTTTTACAATTCACTCGATCTTTGGAACAAAACTGCATTAAAATAATTTGACTTCCTACTCATCTAAGAAAGATATTAAGGGATATTCTTCGATAAATAGAAAATATATGGAAAGCATTAAATAGGCTCTACCTTGAAATAAATGGCCATATCTTCGTCAAAAATTGCCCCCTTTCAATTATAAAGGTGTTTTTAGAATTCGCTCGATCTTTGGAACAAAACTGCATTAAAATAATTTGACTTTCGACTCATCTAAGAAAGATATTAAGGGATATTCTTCGATAAATAGAAAATATATGGAAAGCATTAAATAGGGTCTACCTTGAAATAAATGGCCATATCTTCGTCCAAAATTGCCCCATTTCAATTATAAAGGTGTTTTTAGAATTCACTCGATCTTTGGAACAAAACTGCATTAAAATATTTTGACTTACGAGTCATGTAAGAAAGATATTAAGGGATATTCTTCGATAAATTGAAAATATATGGAAAGCATTAAATAGGGTCTACCTTGAAATAAATGGCCATATCTGCGTCAAAAATTGCCCCCTTTCAATTATAAAGATGTTTTTAGAGTTCGCTCGACCTTTGAAACAAAACTTCATTAAAATAATTTGACGTCCGACTCATCTAAGAAAGATATTAAGGGGTATTCTTGATTAACAGAAAATATATGGAAAGCATTAAATAGGGTCTACCTTGAAATAAATGGCCATATCTTCGTCAAAAATTGCCCCATTTCAATTATAAAGGTGTTCTTACAATTAACTTTATCTTTGAAACAAAACTGCGTTAAAATAATTTGACTTCCGACTCATCTAAGAAAGATATTAAGGGATATTCTTCGATAAATAGAAAATATATGGAAAGCATTAAATAGGGTCTACCTTGAAATAAATGGCCATATCTTCGTCAAAAATTGCCCCATTTCAATTATAAAGGTGTTTTTAGAATTCACTCGATCTTTGGAACAAAACTGCATTAAAATAATTTGACTTCCGACTCATCTAAGAAAGATATTAAGGGATATTCTTCGATAAATAGAAAATATATGGAAAGCATTAAATAGGGTCTACCTTGAAATAAATGGCCATATCTTCGTCCAAAATTGCCCCATTTCAATTATAAAGATGTTTTTAGAATTCCCTTTGGAATAAAACTGCATTAAAATAATTTGACTTCCGACTCATCTAAGCAAGATATTAAGGGATATTCTTCGATAAATAGAAAATATATGGAAAGCATTAAATAGGGTCTACCTTGAAATAAATGGCCATATCTTCGTCAAAAATTGCCCCATTTCAATTATAAAGGTGTTTTTACAATTAACTTGATCTTTGGAACAAAACTGCATTAAAATAATTTGACTTCCGACTCATCTAAGAAAGATATTAAGGGATATTCTTCGATAAATAGAAAATATATGGAAAGCATTAAATAGGGTCTACCTTGAAATAAATGGCCATATCTTCGTCAAAAATTGCCCCATTTCAACTATAAAGGTGTTTTTAGAATTCACTCGATCTTTGGAACAAAACTGCATTAAAATATTTTGACTTACGAGTCATGTAAGAAAGATATTAAGGGATATTCTTCGATAAATTGAAAATATATGGAAAGCATGAAATAGGGTCTACCTTGAAATAAATGGCCATATCTTCGTCAAAAATTGCCCCCTTTCAAATATAGAGATGTTTTTAGAGTTCGCTCGACCTTTGGAACAAAACTTCATTAAAATAATTTGACGTCCGACTCATCTAAGAAAGATATTAAGGGGTATTCTTGATTAACAGAAAATATATGGAAAGCATTAAATAGAGTCTACCTTGAAATAAATGGCCATATCTTCGTCAAAAATTGCCCCATTTCAATTATAAAGGTGTTTTTACAATTTACTTGATCTTTGAAACAAAACTGCGTTAAAATAATTTGACTTCCGACTCATCTAAGAAAGATATTAAGGGATATTCTTCGATAAATAGAAAATACATGGAAAGCATTAAATAGGGTCTACCTTGAAATAAATGGCCATATCTTCGTAAAAAATTGCCCCATTTCAATTATAAAGGTGTTTTTAGAATTCAATCGATCTTTGGAACAAAACTGCATTAAAATAATTTGACTTCCGACTCATCTAAGAAAGATATTAAGGGATATTCTTCGATAAATAGAAAATATATGGAAAGCATTAAATAGGGTCTACCTTGAAATAAATGGCCATATCTTCGTCCAAAATTGCCCCATTTCAATTATAAAGATGTTTTTAGAATTCTTTGGAATAAAACTGCATTAAAATAATTTGACTTCCGACTCATCTAAGCAAGATATTAAGGGATATTCTTCGATAAATAGAAAATATATGGAAAGCATTAAATAGGGTCTACCTTGAAATAAATGGCCATATCTTCGTCAAAAATTGCCCCATTTCAATTATAAAGGTGTTTTTACAATTCGCTCAATCTTTGGAACAAAACTGCGTTAAAATAATTTGACTTCCGACTCATCTAAGAAAGATATTAAGGGATATTCTTCGATAAATAGAAAATATATGGAAAGCATTAAATAGGGTCTACCTTGAAATAAATGGCCATATCTTCGTAAAAAATTGCCCCATTTCAATTATAAAGGTGTTTTTAGAATTCAATCGATCTTTGGAACAAAACTGCATTAAAATAATTTGACTTCCGACTCATCTAAGAAAGATATTAAGGGATATTCTTCGATAAATAGAAAATATATGGAAAGCATTAAATAGAGTCTACCTTGAAATAAATGGCCATATCTTCGTCCAAAATTGCCCCATTTCAATTATAAAGGTGTTTTTAGAATTCACTTAATCTTTGAAACAAAACTGCATTAAAATAATTTGACTTCCGACTCATCTAAGAAAGATATTAAGGGATATTCTTCGATAAATAGAAAATATATGGAAAGCATTAAATAGGGTCTACCTTGAAATAAATGGCCATATCTTCGTCCAAAATTGCCCCATTTCAATTATAAAGGTTTTTTTAGAATTCACTCAATCTTTGGAACAAAACTGCATTAAAATAATTTGACTTCCGACTCATCTAAGAAAGATATTAAGGGATATTCTTCGATAAATAGAAAATATATGGAAAGCATTAAATAGGGTCTACCTTGAAATAAATGGCCATATCTTCGTCAAAAATTGCCCCATTTCAATTATAAAGGTGTTTTTAGAATTCACTCGATCTTTGGAACAAAACTGCATTAAAATATTTTGACTTCCGACTCATCTAAGAAAGATATTAAGGGATATTCTTCGATAAATAGAAAATATATGGAAATCATTAAATAGGGTCTACCTTGAAATAAATGGCCATATCTTCGTCAATAATTGCCCCCTTTCAATTATAAAGATGTTTTTAGAATTCGCTCGACCTTTGGAACAAAACTGCATTAAAATAATTTGACGTCCGACTCATCTAAGAAAGATATTAAGGGGTATTCTTGATTAACAGAAAATATATGGAAAGCATTAAATAGGGTCTACCTTGAAATAAATGGCCATATCTTCGTCAAAAATTGCCCCATTTCATTTATAAAGGTGTTTTTACAATTTACTTGATCTTTGAAACAAAACTGCGTTAAAATAATTTGACTTCCGACTCATCTAAGAAAGATATTAAGGGATATTCTTCGATAAATAGAAAATATATGGAAAGCATTAAATAGGGTCTACCTTGATATAAATGGCCATATCTTCGTAAAAAATTGCCCCATTTCATATATAAAGGTGTTTTTAGAATTCAATCGATCTTTGGAACAAAGCTGCATTAAAATAATTTGACTTCCGATTCATCTAAGAAAGATATTAAGGGATATTCTTCGATAAATAGAAAATATATGGAAAGCATTAAATAGGGTCTACCTTGAAATAAATGGCCATATCTTCGTCCAAAATTGCCCCATTTCAATTATAAAGATGTTTTTAGAATTCCTTGGAATAAAACTGCATTAAAATAATTTGACTTCCGACTCATCTAAGAAAGATATTAAGGGATATTCTTCGATAAATAGAAAATATATGGAAAGCATTAAATAGGGTCTACCTTGAAATAAATGGCCATATCTTTGTCTCAAATTGCCCCATTTCAATTATAAAGGTGTTTTTAGAATTCGCTCAATCTTTGGAACAAAACTGCATTAAAATAATTTGACTTCCGACTCATCTAAGAAAGATATTAAGGGATATTCTTGATTAATAGAAAATATATGGAAAGCATTAAATAGGGTCTACCTTGAAATAAATGGCCATATCTTCGTCCAAAATTGCCCCATTTCAATTATAAAGATGTTTTTAGAATTCCTTGGAATAAAACTGCATTAAAATATTTTGACTTCCGACTCATCTAAGCAAGATATTAAGGGATATTCTTCGATAAATAGAAAATATATGGAAAACATTAAATAGGGTCTACCTTGAAATAAATGGCCATATCTTCGTAAAAAATTGCCCCATTTCAATTATAAAGGTGTTTTTAGAATTCACTCAATCTTTGGAACAAAACTGCATTAAAATAATTTGACTTCCGACTCATCTAAGAAAGATATTAAGGGATATTCTTCGATAAATAGAAAATATATGGAAAGCATTAAATAGGGTCTACCTTGAAATAAATGGCCATATCTTCGTCCAAAATTGCCCCATTTCAATTATAAAGATGTTTTTAGAATTCTTTGAAACAAATCTGCATTAAAATAATTTGACTTCCGACTCATCTAAGAAAGATATTAAGAGATATTCTTCGATTAATAGAAAATATAAGGCAAACATTAAATAGGGTCAACATTGAAATAAATGACCATATCTTCGTCAAAATTTGCCCCATTTCAATTATAAAGGTGTTTTTGGAATTCGCTCGATCTTTGGAACAAAACTGCTTTAAAATAATTTGACTTCCAACTCATCTAAGACAGATATTAAGGGATATTCTTCGATAAATAGAAAATATATGGAAAGCATTAAATAGGGTCTACCTTGAAATAAATGGCCATATCTTCGTCAAAAATTGCCCCATTCCAATTATGAAGGTGT